>NW_024395824.1:10126929-10426929 GCF_016617805.1 Bactrocera tryoni | reverse complement strand
AAAAATGACAAACCAAACAAATAGATAATGAAACGGACGCTATTAACAGAAGAGTAAAAGATAGTTTCCCAACAAGAATGATATTTCTCTATCATTCTTGGTTTTCCAAACCAGCATTTGTGCCAAGTCAATGAGTCAATGAGTAAGCTCATCATCACACCGACGTGTAGTGAAAGAGGGGAAATAGTTACTTTTGTTCAAAAGTCATATGTATATCGGATAACGAATGCATTACCTACCGATAACCTATCGGTGATCAGTTAACTATTTTTTACCCGTCTTGTGGGGTAATTTTTTTTTTATTTTTTTTTTATTTTATAAAAGCTTACATAATAATACAATTATTATACAAACTTAAGAAAATACGCAGCACACTAGCATCATGGGCAATCGGCCGACTGGTTGCTGTTATATGCGTCGAAGAAGGTCGCTGTCTTTCAAAAAGTTGTAGATTTTCGAAATGTTGTTGCTTGAGGGATCCATCAATAAAATTATTGGATCAGTACTATTGAAGTTTGACAGTCTATGAGTTTGAAGTGCTGGACAATGTTGCAGAAGATGCAATAGATTTAAATCTGAATCACAAAATGGGCATTGGTTGATCTGAGTGCCATTTAGTATGTGAGCGTGTGTGATAATGGAGTGGCCAATGCGAAGTCTGATATATGGAATGATATAATTAGATGAAAGCGATGACGGAAAGGATGGTTTGATACGATTTGAATTTATTCTAGAGTAGTGGTGTCTGTAATTCATCCAATCAAGCGCCAATTTAGTGGATCTTTGTTGAATAATAAGCCGTTTTATATCACTCTTAACAAACAAGGCAGATGTAGTTGTTGGAGTGATGCACACCTCCTTAGCCACCGAGTCCGCAAAAGTATTTCCAATGATTCCAGAGTGACCGGGTATCCACATTATTTTTAGTCTATGTGCTAACGAAAACAACAGCGATCTAATGCAAATAATGACGTCATTGTAGTTACTGCGGTTTTTTAAAGCTTGAAAACACGATAGACTATCTGTACAGATGATGAATTTACCAAGGTTTTGTTGGGCATACTGGACAGCTTTGAGAATACCCGTAGCTTCAGCGGTAAAAATTGAACAGAATGGAAATAATAAACCATACGATATTCTTTGTTGGTTATCATCAACTACAGCAAAAGATGTATGCGACGATTTGGAGCCATCAGTATATATAAACTGCCAACCAAAAGATTTGAAGTGCGCAGATAATTCCAAAAATCGAGATTTATACACAGTGCTTGGAGTGATGGTTGCGAAGAAAAGGCAAGATCACTAATGAAAGAAGATTCATTTACTTTCCACGGTGGAATATATTTACCAAAGTGCAAGGCAGCAATATTTTAAGCAGCAACTTTCATTGGTTTTAGCAAACAAAGCACTTTTAAAAATAGAAGACGGTATTTTAGGAGACCTCTTTCTGCAAAGTGATGATTGAAAGTCCTTTTTTATAGTAAAGTTCGTGCTGAGTATGAGTTTTGAATAAAGCTTATTTAAGCTATCTTCCACTGCATCTTTTAGAGAAGGTAGGCCAGCTTCCGTCAGTATGTTTTTAATTGGCGATGTTGGAAACACTCGAAGAGAACAACGAACTGAAGAATGATAGGGCGCAGCAAGCATCTTTAGATGATTCTTAGAATGATGTCCATAAATTTCCAAGCCATAATTAATTACAGATGAGATGAGGGCTTTAGTGACGTTGACCAGTAAAGCCGAGCCGATGAGTGAGCGCTTACATGAGAGGTATTTAATAATATTTAAATTAACAAAAAGTCTTTTTCTTATATACTGACAATGTTTCTTAAATGTATACTTAGAGTCTAATACAATACCAAGGAACTTAATACTATCTGTACACAAAATGTTTGTATTATCAAATGTGAGCGTTGGGATAGTACATTGATGTTTTTTACAAATATGAAAAAGTTTCGATTTAGGAAAAGATATTGATGTGCCTGAAGTAGAGGACCAACGAGAAAGACGCAATAAAATTTCAGAGAAAGTAATTGTTACTGAAGTCAAATTTGAAGTTTTTGAGAATAAAATTAAATCATCAGCATAAATCTGATGCCGGATAGTAACAAAATCTGATAGAATGGTACTGATTTCATCAAATGCAATAGTAAATAGGATCACCGAGAGCGGTGACCCTTGTGGGGTACCATTATCTAATGGTAGAACAGAGGATGAAACATTGGATATGATAACACTTAATTTACGGTTGGATAGGAAAGATTTGACAAAGTTAAAAATACGAGAACCCACTCTCCACCTACTAAGCTGTCTTAACACTACATGAATCCCAATCCTGTCAAATGCTTTTAGGAAATCTAAAGAAAGAATAGAAACATGATTTTTGTGGGACAGAGTATCAGAGATAAAGTGATCAAGGTGCAGGAGAGCATCCAACGTACCCTGCCCCCTCTTGAACGCAACTTGGTTGTGCGAAATGAGATTATTAGATTGAGCATACCAGGCGAGTCTAGTAGCAATAATCTTTTCAATCAATTTACCAAGGCAAGGAAGAAGGGAAATGGGACGATAATTGCTGACCACACCAGGAGGTTTACCAGGTTTTAAAATAGGAATAATCGCGCTAGTCTTCCAGAGGACAGGGTAGTTGCCACTGAGAAAAATACTATTGTAAAGTTTGACTAGACGGGATATAAGGAATGGAGGAAGGTGCTTGATGATAAGGTAAGAGATTTTATCAATGCCAGGAGTTTTGCCCTTGACTGACGAGAGGGCTAAATTAAAATCAAGTTCAGATATATCGGCATCTAAATATTCAGCTGATTGAGATAAGGTGGAAGGAGGAAGGTAAGGAGAGCAAAGAGAAGAAAGTTTACTAGAGGAAAAATCAGAAGAGAAATTGGAGTCCAAAGAAATATTGGAAAAGTGGGTGGCAAACTCTAAGGCTATATCTTTGGGATATAGTAGAGTGCCCCGAGGAGTATTTAAATAAGTGATAGGAGAAGAAGGTGATAAACCAGCCAGTCTTTTCATATCAGTCCAGATTTTTCTAGAATCCGAAGAAGAAGTGATATTATTCGTAAATTCTTGGAAACAATGAACCTTAGCAGCCTTAGCTTTATGGCGAAAAAGTGCATTGGATTTTTTGTAAGCTATTAAGTTTGCACTAGAACGTAAACGTTTAAATTGATGCCATGCGATCTGTTTCAGATTTCTTAGTGCAGAAAGCTCATTATTCCACCAAAGAGGAGCAAGCTTGACTGGTTTAGAAGAAGAAAGGGGAAAAGAATAGTTAGAAGCAGAACGTATAATTTTTGGATTCTAGAAGCCTCTTGATTTATATTGGAAGAAAAGGGGAAATAACGTGAATGCGAAAAACAGGCTTCTTCAAACCTATCCCAATCAGCCGAATCAGTTTTAAACCGAATCCTGGGCTTAAAAAATGAATGAGGGCGAGAAGTAGATATTTTGGAAAGGATGGGAAAATGATCACTGCCATGGAGATCATCAATACAACACCAGGATATTTTTGAGGAGAGGAGGCAGAACATATGGAAAGATCAATATTAGTGAAGGTAGAGTGAGTGGAAAATGGGTGGGGGAACCATCATTTAAAAACAATGCAGTTGGATCTTAGTAAGGCATCCTCAATGCTACGTCCCTTGGAGTTAGCCGAAGCAGAGCCCCAAAGGGGACTCCAAGCATTGAAGTCACCACACAAGATAAAAGGATTTGAACCGGAAGGAATAAGATTTAAAAATTCAGTAGTAGAAAATGATTGATCAGGAGGGGAATAAGCACAGATGATTGAAATTTTATAGGGGGCGAGGATCTCAATAGCTACAGAAGAAAAAATTGAAAGGGGTATGGGAAGTAATACGTGAGGTAGATTTCTTTTAACTAGGATGGCAACTCCCTGCTTGTTGGTGGTGTTATGTGGGAGATTAATAAAATATCCCACATAAGCCCTAGGGGTAAAAGCTGAGGCATTTATAAGATAGGTGAGTTTCATTCAACAGGATAATAGATGATTGTACGATCCCATAAGTAACTCTAAGTTAATATAATTATTAACATAACTGTTAATGTTCCATTGAAGAAGTGTAATCATATCATATGTAAACTTATAAAAGAAAAAAGTTGAAGCTTACGAAGTATTTTATTTAAACTAAATGTCTTCATTGTAAAGAAGGAAAATTGGAAGTGTAATGCAAGAGGATCTTGGTGAGCAGGAGAGGGTGGGGGAGGTGTGATAGGACAGGAGGAAAGGATATTGAGAGGAGAGTCAGAGATGGATAAAGGGGAAAAGAGAGGGGAAGGAGAAGTGACAGAAGAGGAGGTAGGATGGGTTGGAAGGGATTGTTTAGATGAATTGATGTCTGTAGTTGTTGTTAGATTAGTTTTGGTAGGATTGTTGGATTTGTTATTAGGTGTTGTTTCATTATTGATTTGATTAGTATTGTTAGAAATTTTAGCTATAGAGGCAAAAGAGTTTGCATTAGAAGTTGTATGAGAAAATTGAATTTTATACTTGGTAACAGCTTCACGCATACTACATTTATAAATAGTTTTAATTTTTAATATTTCTTTGGATTGTTGATATTTAGGGCAAGTATTAGATGATGCCGGGTGGTCGCCTGAGCAATTTGCACACATTATTCTCTTACATTCAGTAGGTGGGGTATGATCGGAAGGGAGGTTGCATGAGACACAAGAAGGTGAATTACGGCAGTATTTTGCTGTGTGGCCAATTAATTGACATTGCTTACAACGCATAGGATTAGGGTAATACGGACGGACAGTGAGGTTCCTCCAGGCAACATCAATTCTTTTCAGGAAGTTTGTATTTATCAAAAGTTAATAAAACTACACCCGTAGGATTACGGGAGCCGTCAGCAATTCGTGAAAACTTATGTACAGCAGAAACACCCTGCTCCTTAAGACCATCAACAATATCTTCTTCTGATAAGTTATTCAGGAATGGGGCGTATATGGTGCCTTTAACCGTATTCAAAGTATTATGAAGCTTGACATTGACATGACCTCCGCCAGGTAAAATTTTTGCAGAAAGAAATTTGCTAGCTGTTTTGTTGTTATTTACAAAGAGCAGTAGGCTACCATCACGTAGCTCAGTAACTTTACTTACTTCCTTACTGATTGCTTGAATACCTTTATACGTAGCGAAGCATGATAACGAATTAAGTGGCTTGTTGTCGTCCAGCGATGACATGACCAAAAATTTTGGATCATCCGTGTTTGAGACTGGTAATTCTGGAAATTGGTCTAACGGGATCGGATTTGGTTTTTTTCTTTTCATTATTGGAGATAATAGGGAAAACCTATTATCCCTTAATTTGCGGCCCCAGGGGCCATAGTAAACGCGAATTTTAGTTTAACAAATTAAGAAATTAAGTGATTGAAAAGATATAAAACGATAAAAAATTAATTCACAAACAAAGCACGAGCGTAATATAAACGCAGAACAAACCGTTATACCGTTTTAACAAACTCAATAAGCACAGAGCGAAAAGCAACCGGTTACGATGACAGTTCGACGGTGTCTCTAAATAGTTTTAATTTTTAATATTTCTTTGGATTGTTGATATTTAGGGCAAGTATTAGATGATGCCGGGTGGTCGCCCGAGCAATTTGCGCACATTATTCTCTTACATTCAGTAGGTGGGGTATGATCGGAAGGGAGGTTGCATGAGACACAAGAAGGTGAATTACGGCAGTATTTTGCTGTGTGGCCAATTAATTGACATTGCTTACAACGCATAGGATTAGGGTAATACGGACGGACAGTGAGGTTCCTCCAGGCAACATCAATTCTTTCAGGAAGTTTGTATTTATCAAAAGTTAATAAAACTACACCCGTAGGATTACGGGAGCCGTCAGCAATTCGTGAAAACTTATACAGCAGAAACACCCTGCTCCTTAAGACCATCAACAATATCTTCTTCTGATAAGTTATTCAGGAATGGGGCGTATATGGTGCCTTTAACCGTATTCAAAGTATTATGAAGCTTGACATTGATATGACCTCCGCCAGGTAAAATTTTTGCAGAAAGAAATTTGCTAGCTGTTTTGTTGTTATTTACAAAGAGCAGTAGGCTACCATCACGTAGCTCAGTAACTTTACTTACTTCCTTACTGATTGCTTGAATACCTTTATACGTAGCGAAGCATGATAACGAATTAAGTGGCTTGTTGTCGTCCAGCGATGACATGACCACAAATTTTGGATCATCCGTGTTTGAGACTGGTAATTCTGGAAATTGGTCTAACGGGATCGGATTTGGTTTTTTTCTTTTCTTTTTCATTATTGGAGATAATAGGGAAAACCTATTATCTCCTAATTTGGTGGCCCCAGGGGCCATAGTAAACGCGAATTTTAGTTTAACAAATTAAGAAATTAAGTGATTGAAAAGATATAAAACGATAAAAAATTAATTCACAAACAAAGCACGAGCGTAATATAAACGCAGAACAAACCGTTATACCGTTTTAACAAACTCAATAAGCACAGAGCGAAAAGCAACCGGTTACGATGACAGTTCGACGGTGTCTCTAAATAGTTTTAATTTTTAATATTTCTTTGGATTGTTGATATTTAGGGCAAGTATTAGATGATGCCGGGTGGTCGCCCGAGCAATTTGCACACATTATTCTCTTACATTCAGTAGGTGGGGTATGATCGGAAGGGAGGTTGCATGAGACACAAGAAGGTGAATTACGGCAGTATTTTGCTGTGTGGCCAATTAATTGACATTGCTTACAACGCATAGGATTAGGGTAATACGGACGGACAGTGAGGTTCCTCCAGGCAACATCAATTCTTTCAGGAAGTTTGTATTTATCAAAGTTAATAAAACTACACCCGTAGGATTACGGGAGCCGTCAGCAATTCGTGAAAACTTATGTACAGCAGAAACACCCTGCTCCTTAAGACCATCAACAATATCTTCTTCTGATAAGTTATTCAGGAATGGGGCGTATATGGTGCCTTTAACCGTATTCAAAGTATTATGAAGCTTGACATTGATATGACCTCCGCCAGGTAAAAATTTTTGCAGAAAGAAATTTGCTAGCTGTTTTGTTGTTATTTACAAAGAGCAGTAGGCTACCATCACGTAGCTCAGTAACTTTACTTACTTCCTTACTGATTGCTTGAATACCTTTATACGTAGCGAAGCATGATAACGAATTAAGTGGCTTGTTGTCGTCCAGCGCTGACATGACCAAAAATTTTGGATCATCCGTGTTTGAGACTGGTAATTCTGGAAATTGGTCTAACGGGATCGGATTTGGTTTTTTTCTTTTCTTTTTCATTATTGGAGATAATAGGGAAAACCTATTATCCCCTAATTTGGTGGCCCCAGGGGCCATAGTAAACGCGAATTTTAGTTTAACAAATTAAGAAATTAAGTGATTGAAAAGATATAAAACGATAAAAAATTAATTCACAAACAAAGCACGAGCGTAATATAAACGCAGAACAAACCGTTATACCGTTTTAACAAACTCAATAAGCACAGAGCGAAAAGCAACCGGTTACGATGACAGTTCGACGGTGTGTGATGTGGGGTAATTTATAGGCACTTGTGTTTATTAAAACTATGATTGCTAAATAAGGAAAGAGCAATTTTAGCAAATAGAGAAATTTCAGTGAATTGCTCTTGTTTGCTATAATCATATGTCAGCACCTCATTTCGTTAGAATATTTAGCACATAAATGATGCCCACACGAGTGTAAAAAGTAATTTTTAAAATATAGATTTCTTACATAAAACCCTTCAAAAAGTGTAAAACATGAATTGGTAAAAAAGTTTATTGTTTAATTTAATTAATTTTAAGTGAAAAATGTGGGTAAGGTGCATTATATCTAGTGAAATAGCTTGTTAAAATGTTGCAATTTTTAGAAATTTTGAGCTTTAAAGTCGAATATGTCGCAAGCTAAGTATATAGTACGAGAACTTCCTCTTTCTTTCGGTACCTTCAGATTGCGGTGCCAAAAAAAACGGAATTTTGCCTTCACCCGCCTTTGTACGCTCAAGAAGCACTTATTCAACATGTTCGTAGCTTCTATTAAGCCTCTTGGAATCATGTTTACAAATAAGGATAACTTCGTCAAAGAAACACACGGCAGAATACTATAATTTATCAGTGAGGTGGGGCTATGACGGAGGGTAGGACCTTAACGAGCGGTACAAACCTCATTTACTGTCTACCTATCTGTCGTGTATGGCTACTTTTATACACCTTCAACGGATTTCCGGAAATATGGTCGCAGCATTATATATGTGAAGAATTATCTACAGTACTTGCCCTCACAAAAATCACCAGACTCAGTACCGTGAGGTTTTTGTTATTTGTGAGGTTCTCCGAATGCTGAGATGATTTCAATAGCACAATTGCTATAATTTTGTAATGTCTGAAAGCAGACTTTGCAATGCAAAATCGTTTGTGTTTGTTTGGTTACTTTCAATATTTTTAAAGATATTTGAAATTATTTTATTGTAATAGAATGGAAGAACTATTTCTCCAACGGCGATATCTATATAAATAAGAGAAAGTCGTGTTAGTTACACCATTTATAACTCAAGAACGGCTAAGCCGATTTGGCTGAAAATAGGTGAGGAGGTAGCTTAGAACCAGGGTAAGGATATAGAACTGTTTATCTCTTTATGTTAAAATTCATTACAATTCATAAATACAAAAATCATATATCAAATCATAAGCATTTGTTCAAAATTCATGTTTGTAAGAATCATTTGAATATTGTATTTAAAAACAGAAAAAAAAAACAAAAAAGAACAATAATAAAAACAATACAAAAACCTCACATCTACTTGTATATATAAAAGAAAGTCGTGCTAGTTACACCATTTATAACTAACGAATGGCTAAACCGATTTGGTTCAAAACTGGTGGGGACGTAGCTTAGAACCAGGGTAAGCGCATGGAGGACGAAGTCATGTGAAGAAGTTCACGAAAGTGAGAAAAATTATCTGATCGCCATTCACTTGGGAGTAGGCAGAAACGATTCTCTTACATACGGCTCACGACTTCCGGTCTTTGACCAGGTATCCTTTGGGTAGCCTATTATATCCGTTTGTAGGCGCGCTAAAGCGAGAAGGCAAAACATCCTCGGATGAGAGACCCCCCTATTGATGACGACCATGGCAAACGAGTTAACGATTACGATTTGAAGGCATGCACCTGGAATGTCCAGTCCCTTAAAAGGTTTGGGGCCGCTGCTCACCTGGTTGATGTTCTCGTAAGAGTGAAGGCTGATATCACCGCCGTCCAAGAAATGCGATGGACGGTACAAGGACAAAGCCAATTTGGTCCTTGTGGCATTTAATACAGTGGCCATATAATTATTATTATTATTATTATTAATTGGCGTAGACACCCCTTACGCGACTATAGCCGAGTTAACAACAGCGCGCCAGTCGTTTCTTCTTTTCGCCAATTTTCTTCTTAACGCCAATAGAAGATTCCAATCGAAACCAGGTCCTTCTCCACTTGATCCTTCCAACGGAGTGGAGGTCTTCCTCTTCCTCTACATCCCCCGGCGGGCACTGCGTCGAATACTTTCAGAGCTGGAGTGTTTTCGTCCATCCGGACAACATGACCTAGCCAGCGTAGCCGCTGTCTTTTAATTCACTGAACTATGTCGATGTCGTCGTATATCTCGTACAGCTTATCGTTCCATCGAATGCGGTATTCGCCGTGGCTAACGAGCAAAGGACCATAAATCTTTCGCAGATTTTTTCTCTCGAAAACTCGCAACGTCGACTCATCCGTTGTTGACATCGTCCAATACTCTGCACCATATAGCAGGACGGGAATTATGAGTGACATATAGAGTTTGGTTTTTGTTTGTCGAGAGAGGACTTTGCTTCTCAATTGCCTACTCAGTCCGAAGTAACACCTGTTGGCAAGAGTTATTCTGCGTTGGATTTCTAGGCTGATATTGTTGGTGGTGTTTACGCTGGTTCTCAAATATGCGAAACTATCTGCAACTTCAAAGTTATGACTATCAACAGTGACGTCCCCCCTGCGGGTAGGAGGGCCCCCCATTGGGTTCGAGGGGGAAACCGAATATTCCTGTCGTAAGAGGCGACTAAAATCCACATGAACTGTGTATGACATTTACAGGTCTTGGTTTGAATGTCATCATGGTCTAAGTCAGAACAAGTGCTATAATACTCAGCTCTAAATGATATTATTGTCTTTATATTAATTCCTAATATAAAGGCATTTGTTGTTCAAGCGACAAATGTCACCAGTCATTCAGTTGGGACTATGAAAGCTCAAACTGGTAGGAGCAAAAGCTACAAGGTCAAACCAAAGACTTTATCCTGGTACCACGGGGAGCAGTTAGCCCTTGGAGGTAACTCCAATCTGCTCATTGGGTTTGGCCCTTTGTGGAGACTCGTGGTGGCTGTGGTTTAAACTTAAATGCAGGCAGGGGATTTGTCCAATGTGGAGTCGCATTGCGGCCGGGTGCCGGACCCAGAGTACGGCAGAGGTTTTAGGTCGGCCTCGAACCCGACCAAGGCGGCTAGGGCGAACCAATTGGAACCAAGGTATAAGTGCAGAATGCACTCGTGCTTTGGTTCTCCAAGGTATGAGTGCTGAATGCATTTATACTTTGGGGCGCTGATCAACGCATTGTATTGATCTACGTGCTTCTAGCAATAGAAAGTACCGTGATGTTAGGCCTCCGCAGGCAGGTATTCACGTAAAACCCCAACGGTTTCTGTCAACAGTGACGTGGGAGCCAAGTCGCGAGTGCTACGACTGTTTGTTTGATGACAGGAGATATTTCGTCTTGCCCTCGTTCACTGCCAGCCTCATTTGTTTTGCTTCCTTGTCCAGTCTGGAGAAAGCACAACTAACAGCGCGGGTGTTGAGGACAATGATATCAATATCATCGGCGTACGCCAGCAGCTGTACACTCTTAGAGTAGATGGTACCTTCTCTGTTAAGTTTTGTTGCTCGAATTATTTTCTCCAGCAGAAGGTTGAAAAAGTCGTATCGAACGGCTTAGAAATGATGCATGCTCCTTATCAGTTCTTCGCCGCCGTGTTTGAATAGCTCGGCCAGTAATCCATCGGCCCCCGCTGCTTTGTTGTTCTTCAGGAGGGTAAATGCTATACGAAGCTCGGGCAATCGCACGTCTGCTTCATCGTCATCCATTGGGGAATCGGGTACGCCTTCTCCTGGCGTTGTACGTTCACTGCTTTTCAGCAGGCTGGAGAAGTGTTCCCTCCATAATTTAAATATGCTCTGGGTACCGGTCACTAAATCACCTTTGGGGGTTCTACAAGAGTATGCTCTGGTCTTGAAACCTTATCAGCCAGCTTATCAAGCTCTTCATACTCACGCATTTCGGCCTCTTTCTTTTTCTGTCTGCAAATGCGTCTCACTTCCCTCTTCAACTGTCGGTATCTATCCCATCCCGCACGTGTTGTGGTCGATCGTAACGTTGGGAGATAGGTAGTCTGTTTTCTCTCCGCCGCGACACGGCACTCCTCGTCGTACCACCTGTTCTTTTGCATTTTCCGAAAGCCAAGGGTTTCTCAGCCGTACGTAAGGAGCTTGAAAAGACGTCCCTCAGTTCCCTTATACCAAGTTGTTAACGAGTGCTCTCAGAGAGCTGAAATGCAAGTTGAGTAGAAAATCATTCGGCTATCTGTTGTGATTGCAGCTTCTCGAACCTTCCTTGTATTTGTTGACGTGCGTTTTTTGCTGCGCAGAGGCGGGTGCGAATATTGGCTGCAGCAAGATAGTAGTCCGAGTCGATGTTAGGACCTCGGAGCGTGTACACATCTAAAACACTTGTCTTCCGTCTATCACAAAATGATCGATCTGGTTAGTGGTTTTTCGATTCGGAGACAACCAGATGGCTGCTGATAAGATGCGGCGGCTTACAGAAGCTTCAAGACCGGAGCATACTCTTGTAGAACCCCCAAAGGTGATCTAGTGACCGATGCCCAGAGCATACTTAAATTATGGAGGGAACACTTCTCCAGCCTACTGAATGGCAGTGAATGCACAACGCCAGGAGAAGGCGAACCCGATTCCCCAATCGATGACGATGGAGCAGACGTTCCATTGCCCGACCATGAAGAAGTTCGAATAGCAATTACCCGCCTGAAGAACAACAAAGCGGAGGGGTCCGATGGATTGCCGGCCGAGCTATTAAGGAGCATGCATCAGCTTCTTTGTAAAATATAGTCGGACGAAAGCATGCCCAACGATTGGAATTTAAGTGTGCTATGCCCAATCCATAAAAAAGGAGAACCCTCACAATCTGCGCCAACTACCGTGGGATTAGCCTCCTCAACATCGCATATAATCGAACGTATTGTGTGAAAGATTAAAGCCCACCGTCAACAAACTGAATGGACCTTATCAGTGTGGCTTTAGACCTGGCAAATCAACAACCGACCAGATATTCACCATGCAGCAAACTTTGGAAAAGACCCGTGAATAGAGAATCGACACACACCACCTCTTCGTCGATTTCAAAGCTGCTTTCGACAGCACGAAAAGGAGCTGCCTTTATACCGCGATGTCTGAATTTGGTATCCCCGCAAAACTAATACGGCTGTGTAAACTGACGGTGAGTAACACCAAAAGCTCTGTCAGGATCGGGAAGGACCTCTCCGAGCCGTTCGATACCAAACGAGGTTTCAGACAAGGCGACTCCCTATAGTGCGACTTCTTCAACCTGCTTCTGGAGAAAATAGTTCGAGCTGCAGAACTAAATAGAGAAGATACCATCTTCTGTAAGAGTGTACAGCTGCTGGCGTATGCCGATGATATTGATATCATCGGCCTCAACACCCGTGTCGTTAGTTCTGCTTTCTCCTGGACAAGGAAGCACAGAAAATGGGTCTGGCAGTGAACGAGGGCAAAACGAAATATCTCCTGTCATCAAACAAACAGTCGACGCACTCGCGACTTGGCTCTCACGTCACTGTGTACAGTCATAACTTTGAAGTTGTAGATAATTTCGTCTATCTTGGAACCAGCGTAAACACCACCAACAATGTCAGCCTAGAAATCCAACGCAGGACTACTCTTGCCAACAGGTGCTACTTCGGACTGAGTAGGCAATTGAAAAGTAAAGTCCTCTCTCGACGAACAAAAGCCAAACTCTATAAGTCGCTCATAATTCCCGTCCTGCTATATGGTGCAGAGGCTTGGACGTTGTCAACAACTGATGAGTCGACCTTGCGAGTTTTCGAGAGAAAAGTTCTGCGAAAGATTTATGGTCTTTTGCGCGTTGGCCACGGCGAATATCGCATTCGATGGAACGATGAGCTGTACGAGATATACGACGACATTGACATAGTTCAGCGAATTAAAAGACAGCGGCTACGCTGGCTAGGTCATGTTGTCCGAATGGACGAAAACACTCCAGCTCTGAAAGTATTCGACGCTGTACCCGCCGGGGGAAGCAGAGGAAGAAGAAGACCTCCACTCCGTTGGAAGGACCAAGTGGAGAAGGACCTGTCTACGCTTGGAATATCCAATTGGCGCCACGTAGCGAAAAGGAGAAACGACTGGCGCGCTGTTGTTAACTCGGCTATAATCGCGTAAGCGGTGTCTACGCCAAATAAGAAGAAGAAGAATGAATGCTCAAATGTATGTAGGTCTCTTTGAGAGTGAGCTAATAGAGTTTGGTGAGAATTTGTATGGCGACGACTGCACTTTTCAACAGGACAACGCATCTCTCACCAAATCGCTCAGGTCACCAAATCTTTCTTTACAGAGCGAAATATACCTGTATTGAACGTGACCGCCTTAAGTCCGGACTTGAATCCGATTGAGTTTGAGACAACAAGGAACCTTAAAGAGGCAATAGACCGAGAATGAGCCAATAGTGATACAGCCCACCTTAAATCCTTGGTGGATTCCATGCCATTCCGACTTAATTCCGTAATACTGAATAATGGTAACAATATTGACTATTAAAATCCTATATAAATAATCATTAATAATATTAAAAAATAGAAACATCAAATATGCACCAAACAGGTGGCGCAAAAATTACCTTTCGATGTTTTTTGGTAAATGAACAACTTTTTTAAAAAATGAAAAACTTTGATTCTGCGTGTGGATTATTTTTATTTGGTCTATTAAATTTTTTTACATCAAGTCGCGAATATGATATCATGTAAATGGCCGCCGCCACAGTTGATTGTCATTTGAGCCCTTTTTATGGAATTTTCCATCACTTTGGCCAGAACTTCCGGTAACAGGTCTTCTTGAGTGGAAATCCCCAAAACGAGAGATTAAGCGCCCCGGAAATGCATCCATCAGCATATCGGTTGTGGCATGCAGTGTAGCGTACCATTATTTATTTACGTGTATTTCGCATGTGTTTACTACACAAATGTCAAAACAGAACTGACATTAGAGGTGAATAAATTTATAGCATCTTCTGACTTTTGCGCCACCCGTATAAATGTTTAGTACGAAGACTATTTTTGATTAAAGTTCCTTATTAAATATATTTGAGATTTGTGACAACTATACGTTTTTATTTCGTAAACTTTATCTGCAAATAAAACTACATACCCAAAATACATACTTTTGTATGAAGTATATACATAAAAGAAAATCATGTTAGTTACACCATTTACAACTCAAGAACGGCTGAACCAATTTGGCTGAAAATTGGTGGGGAGCTAGCGTAGAACCAGGGTAAGGACTAAGGGTACTATTTCTCTCTCTATGTTAAAATTAAATACAATTCATAAATACAAAAATTATATTTCAAATCATAAGCATTTGTTCAAAATTCATGTATGTAGGATTCGTTTGAATATTTCATTTATTAAAAAAAAAAAATAAAAATAGATAAATACTACATAGTATAAAATAAAGTCGTTTTTTCTGTCCATATGTCCCTTTGAATGCTCAAATCTTTAAAACTACTTAACGGATATTGATGCGTTTTTTTTTAATAGATAGAGTGATACTCGTATAAGAGGAAGGTCCATATATAATAACATCCATTGAATAGTAGAAAAATACTGTTATTTTTAAGGTATCTAATGCGATGTCGTAAATAATTACATTTTTCCGCTTACATTGAAAACGCAGGCTAAGGCCTACGAGATTTATCAAAATAATGCACTAAGTATTGTACACATTGAAAAGGTCTACAGAAAACTCGCCGATGGTGCATGTCCATCTCTCCCACAATAAATTTTTTTGTCGTTTACTTTTTACGACAAATAATGGCTAATTTTCGAACGATTTTAACCAATACGGGAGTGTGCCTATAAAGAGTGCGTTGGGGGCCGCGGTTCTCCCTATAGCAGCGATCGGACGCGTTTATTATCGGAGCTCTCTAGCGAGGAATATTTGAACGAAAACTATGAAGTATATGCGTACCATTTCAAACTGATCCTTTCTGAAATATAATTTAATTGCTAAATATTAGGAATAGTAGAATAGAACTGCAACCAGATACGCAGTGCAATGGATTATAACAGACTCAGTAATCAGTCGTTGAATATTATACCACGTGAACCCCAAAAGACTAAAGCCGTCTTTTTCGTCTTTTCACGCTTGATAACCGGTTCCTTATGTGCCATCCACTAGAATGACTATTGATTGGACTCCGGTGGGAAATGATGGAGCCATGTTTCCATTTTCACACACCGACTCAAAAATTCGGTTTTATTACGATTCAAGAGCACTCAAACTCTTCTCAGAATCATTTATTCGTTGTTTTTGTTGGATTATGCACTTATTATGAACCCACTTTGCACAGAGCTTTCGCCCCTTTAAGGCGTCATTGTCCTCGGTGCTCGGTGGATTTCCCTGATGCAGAGTGCAAATTCAACAGTATTTTCCCCCAAGAAGCAAAGCTCTATTGACGCACGAAACGCTTTATGATCCATTTTTTGTAAACTTACAGAAGTTGCTTCACAAAAATGCTATATCTCATTAACTAATAGTTATAACCTAACTAATAGAAATCATATAGATGGTAGTAGTAATATTGTCTATGCGTCAGCCACAGTAAAGCGTGGACCGACTAGCTAATATATAAATGGTAATACAAGAGTGCGTTCCAAAGTAAACAGGGCTTTAAAAACAAACCAGAACAAATGTTTTTTTCGGCAAATCAATTTATTTTATTCAAAATAGTCTCCTTCTGCTTCAATACAGCTTTTTGCACGGTCCAAAAACATGTCGAATGATTGTTTTAGCTCGTTGGCAGGCCATACCGGCCTCCACGTCTGCATAACGCTTTCCTTTGATAGGAAAATGCATTTTTCCGAAAAGGAAGAAGTCGCATGGTGCCATATCAGGTAAACACGGGGGGTGGTTAATGGTTAAAATGTGATTTTTGGTCAAATAATCGTCCTTCGATTGTTGGATTCTGAGCAATTTTTGGTCGTCAGTCAATTTGTGCGGAACAAACCGTGCACACACCTTTCGTAAGCCCAAATGTTCGGTCAAAATGCGATAAATCGATGTTTTGGAGATGTTCAATTCCATTTCCAAGAATTTCAATGACGATTGCGGCTGATTTTTTTTTGTATTCACGCACAGTTTCGATGGATTTTTCGGTGATCAGGGATTTTGATCATTTAGCCCACATGTTGATCGTCCTTTATGTTCTCACGACCACTTTGAAAACGTTGAAACCACTCGTGCACTCTCCTACGGGATAGGCAAACATCGCCAACTGGACAATCGATAAAGATAGCAGATTCTAACGACATATAGATGGCGCCACCAGGGGCCCGCTAGATTCCTGTTTGTTCTGTTAACTTTGAAACGCACCTTGTATTTAGAAGCTGATCCTAAATAATTTCTAAACATTTTTAAAAATAGAAGTTGCTTTATATATAAGGAAAGTGATGACTGTTACGATAGGCAGTGGTGATCATTGAATAGTCAGCAAATAACCCGTAGCAGGTGGCGCGATGACGATTGCACCAGTTGTTTGTGGCCAATGAATAACGAAACAAATAACCAATCGACGGGGTTTTTAACCCGTAGGTGACCATAACAATTTTCAATAAAAAATGACAAACCAAACAAATAGATAATGAAACGGACGCTATTAACAGAAGAGTAAAAGATAGTTTCCCAACAAGAATGATATTTCTCTATCATTCTTGGTTTTCCAAACCAACATTTGTGCCAAGTCAATGAGTCAATGAGTAAGCTCATCACACCGACGTGTAGTGAAAGAGGGGAAATAGTTACTTTTGTTCAAAAGTCATATGTATATCGGATAACGAATGCATTACCTACCGATAACCTATCGGTGATCAGTTAACTATTTTTTACCCGTCTTGTGGGGTAATTTTTTTTTATTTTTTTTTTTATTTTATAAAAGCTTACATAATAATACAATTATTATACAAACTTAAGAAAATACGCAGCACTAGCATCATGGGCTATCGGCCGACTGGTTATGTTATATGCGTCGAAGAAGGTCGCTGTCTTTCAAAAAGTTGTAGATTTTCGAAATGTTGTTGCTTGAGGGATCCATCAATAAAATTATTGGATCAGTATTATTGAAGTTTGACAGTCTATGAGTTTGAAGTACTGGACAATGTTGCAGAAGATGCAATAGATTTAAATCTGAATCACAAAATGGGCATTGGTTGATCTGAGTGCCATTTAGTATGTGAGCGTGTGTGATAATGGAGTGGCCAATGCGAAGTCTGATATATGGAATGATATAATTAGATGAAAGCGATGACGGAAAGGATGGTTTGATACGATTTGAATTTATTCTAGAGTAGTGGTGTCTGTAATTCATCCAATCAAGCGCCAATTTAGTGGATCTTTGTTGAATAATAAGCCGTTTTATATCACTCTTAACAAACAAGGCAGATGTAGTTGTTGAGTGATGCACACCTCCTTAGCCACCGAGTCCGCAAAAGTATTTCCAATGATTCCAGAGTGACCGGGTATCCACATTATTTTTAGTCTATGTGCTAACGAAAACAACAGCGATCTAATGCCAATAATGACGTCATTGTAGTTACTGCGGTTTTTTAAAGCTTGAAAACACGATAGACTATCTGTACAGATGATGAATTTACCAAGGTTTTGTTGGGCATACTGGACAGCTTTGAGAATACCCGTAGCTTCAGCGGTAAAAATTGAACAAAATGGAAATAATAAACCATACGATATTCTTTGTTGGTTATCATCAACTACAGCAAAAGATGTATGCGACGATTTGGAGCCATCAGTATATATAAACTGCCAACCAAAAGATTTGAAGTGCGCAGATAATTCCAAAAATCGAGATTTATACACAGTGCTTGGAGTGATGGATTTGCGAAGAAAAGTAAGATCACTAATGAAAGAAGATTCATTTACTTTCCACGGTGGAATATATTTACTGCAAGGCAGCAATATTTTAAGCGGCAACTCATTGGTTTTAGCAAACAAAGCACTTTTAAAAATAGAAGACGGTATTTTAGGAGACCTCTTTCTGCAAAGTGATGATTGAAAGTCCTTTTTTATAGTAAAGTTCGTGCTGAGTATGAGTTTTGAATAAAGCTTATTTAAGCTATCTTCCACTGCATCTTTTAGAGAAGGTAGGCCAGCTTCCGTCAGTATGTTTTTAATTGGCGATGTTGGAAACACTCGAAGAGAACAACGAACTGAAGAATGATAGGGCGCAGTAAGCATCTTTAGATGATTCTTAGAATGATGTCCATAAATTTCCAAGCCATAATTAATTACAGATGAGATGAGGGCTTTAGTGACGTTGACCAGTAAAGCCGAGCCGATGAGTGAGCGCTTACATGAGAGGTATTTAATAATATTTAAATTAACAAAAAGTCTTTTTCTTATATACTGACAATGTTTCTTAAATGTATACTTAGAGTCTAATACAATACCAAGGAACTTAATACTATCTGTACACAAAATGTTTGTATTATCAAATGTGAGCGTTGGGATAGTACATTGATGTTTTTTACAAATATGAAAAAGTTTCGATTTAGGAAAAGATATTGATGTGCCTGAAGTAGAGGACCAACGAGAAAGACGCAATAAAATTTCAGAGAAAGTAATTGTTACTGAAGTCAAATTTGAAGTTTTTGAGAATAAAATTAAATCATCAGCATAAATCTGATGCCGGATAGTAACAAAATCTGATAGAATGGTACTGATTTCATCAAATGCAATAGTAAATAGGATCACCGAGAGCGGTGACCCTTGTGGGGTACCATTATCTAATGGTAGAACAGAGGATGAAACATTGGATATGATAACACTTAATTTACGGTTGGATAGGAAAGATTTGACAAAGTTAAAAATACGAGAACCCACTCTCCACCTACTAAGCTGTCTTAACACTACATGAATCCCAATCCTGTCAAATGCTTTTAGGAAATCTAAAGAAAGAATAGAAACATGATTTTTGTGGGACAGAGTATCAGAGATAAAGTGATCAAGGTGCAGGAGAGCATCCAACGTACCCTGCCCCCTCTTGAACGCAACTTGGTTGTGCGAAATGAGATTATTAGATTGAGCATACCAGGCGAGTCTAGTAGCAATAATCTTTTCAATCAATTTACCAAGGCAAGGAAGAAGGGAAATGGGACGATAACTGCTGACCACACCAGGAGGTTTACCAGGTTTTAAAATAGGAATAATCGCGCTAGTCTTCCAGAGGACAGGGTAGTTGCCACTGAGAAAAATACTATTGTAAAGTTTGACTAGACGGGATATAAGGAATGGAGGAAGGTGCTTGATGATAAGGTAAGAGATTTTATCAATGCCAGGAGTTTTGCCCTTGACTGACGAGAGGGCTAAATTAAAATCAAGTTCAGATATATCGGCATCTAAATATTCAGCTGATTGAGATAAGGTGGAAGGAGGAAGGTAAGGAGAGCAAAGAGAAGAAAGTTTACTAGAGGAAAAATCAGAAGAGAAATTGGAGTCCAAAGAAATATTGGAAAAGTGGGTGGCAAACTCTAAGGCTATATCTTTGGGATATAGTAGAGTGCCCCGAGGAGTATTTAAATAAGTGATAGGAGAAGAAGGTGATAAACCAGCCAGTCTTTTCATATCAGTCCAGATTTTTCTAGAATCCGAAGAAGAAGTGATATTATTCGTAAATTCTTGGAAACAATGAACCTTAGCAGCCTTAGCTTTATGGCGAAAAAGTGCATTGGATTTTTTGTAAGCTATTAAGTTTGCACTAGAACGTAAACGTTTAAATTGATGCCATGCGATCTGTTTCAGATTTCTTAGTGCAGAAAGCTCATTATTCCACCAAAGAGGAGCAAGCTTGACTGGTTTAGAAGAAGAAAGGGGAAAAGAATAGTTAGAAGCAGAACGTATAATTTTTTGGATTCTAGAAGCCTCTTGATTTATATTGGAAGAAAAGGGAAATAACGTGAATGCGAAAAACAGGTTTCTTCAAACCTATCCCAATCAGCCGAATCAGTTTTAAATCGAATCCTGGGCTTAAAAATGAATGAGGGCGAGAAGTAGATATTTTGGAAAGGATGGGAAAATGATCACTGCCATGGAGATCATCAATACAACACCAGGATATTTTTGAGGAGAGGGAGGCAGAACATATGGAAAGATCAATATTAGTGAAGGTAGAGTGAGTGGAAAAATGGGTGGGGGAACCATCATTTAAAACAATGCAGTTGGATCTTAGTAAGGCATCCTCAATGCTACGTCCCTTGGAGTTAGCCGAAGCAGAGCCCCAAAGGGGACTCCAAGCATTGAAGTCACCACACAAGATAAAAGGATTTGAACCGGAAGGAATAAGATTTAAAAATTCAGTAGTAGAAAATGATTGATCAGGAAGGGAATAAGCACAGATGATTGAAATTTTATAGGGGGCGAGGATCTCAATAGCTACAGAAGAAAAAATTGAAAGGGGTATGGAAAGTAATACGTGAGGTAGATTTCTTTTAACTAGGATGGCAACTCCCTGCTTGTTGGTGGTGTTATGTGGGAGATTAATAAAATATCCCACATAAGCCCTAGGGGTAAAAGCTGAGGCATTATAAGATAGGTGAGTTTCATTCAACAGGATAATAGATGGATTGTACGATCCCATAAGTAACTCTAAGTTAATATAATTATTAACATAACCGTTAATGTTCCATTGAAGAAGTGTAATCATATCATATGTAAACTTATAAAAGAAAAAAGTTAAGCTACGAATATTTTAAAAAAACTAAATGTCTTCATTGTAAGAAGGAAAATTGGGTAATGCAAGAGGATCTTGCGAGAGGAGAGGGTGGGGGAGGGTGTGATAGGACAGGAGGAAAGGATATTGAGAGGAGAGTCAGAGATGGATAAAGGGAAAAGAGAGGGAAGGAGAAGTGACAGAAGAGGAGGTAGGATGGGTTGGAAGGGATTGTTTAGATGAATTGATGTCTGTAGTTGTTGTTAGATTAGTTTTGGTAGGATTGTTGGATTTGTTATTAGGTGTTGTTTCATTATTGATTTGATTAGTATTGTTAGAAATTTTAGCTATAGAGGCAAAAGAGTTTGCATTAGAAGTTGTATGAGAAAATTGAATTTTATACTTGGTAACAGCTTCACGCATACTACATTTATAAATAGTTTTAATTTTTAATATTTCTTTGGATTGTTGATATTTAGGCAAGTATTAGATGATGCCGGGTGGTCGCCCGAGCAATTTGCACACATTATTCTCTTACATTCAGTAGGTGGGGTATGATCGGAAGGAGGTTGCATGAGACACAAGAAGGTGAATTACGGCAGTATTTTGCTGTGTGGCCAATTAATTGACATTGCTTACAACGCATAGGATTAGGGTAATACGGACGGACAGTGAGGTTCCTCCAGGCAACATCAATTCTTTCAGGAAGTTTGTATTTATCAAAAGTTAATAAAACTACACCCGTAGGATTACGGGAGCCGTCAGCAATTTGTGAAAACTTATGTACAGCAGAAACACCCTGCTCCTTAAGACCATCAACAATATCTTCTTCTGATAAGTTATTCAGGAATGGGGCGTATATGGTGCCTTTAACCGTATTCAAAGTATTATGAAGCTTGACATTGATATGACCTCCGCCAGGTAAAATTTTTGCAGAAAGAAATTTGCTAGCTGTTTTGTTGTTATATACAAAGAGCAGTAGGCTACCATCACGTAGCTCAGTAACTTTACTTACTTCCTTACTGATTGCTTGAATACCTTTATACGTAGCGAAGCATGATAACGAATTAAGTGGCTTGTTGTCGTCCAGCGATGACATGACCAAAAATTTTGGATCATCCGTGTTTGAGACTGGTAATTCTGGAAATTGGTCTAACGGGATCGGATTTGGTTTTTTTCTTTTCTTTTTCATTATTGGAGATAATAGGGAAAACCTATTATCCCCTAATTTGGTGGCCCCAGGGGCCATAGTAAACGCGAATTTTAGTTTAACAAATTAAGAAATTAAGTGATTGAAAAGATATAAAACGATAAAAAATTAATTCACAAACAAAGCACGAGCGTAATATAAACGCAGAACAAACCGTTATACCGTGTTAACAAACTCAATAAGCACAGAGCGAAAAGCAACCGGTTACGATGACAGTTCGACGGTGTGTGATGTGGGGTAATTTATAGGCACTTGTGTTTATTAAAACTATGATTGCTAAATAAGGAAAGAGCAATTTTAGCAAATAGAGAAATTTCAGTGAATTGCTCTTGTTTGCTATAATCATATGTCAGCACCTCATTTCGTTAGAATATTTAGCACATAAATGATGCCCACACGAGTGTAAAAAGTAATTTTTAAAATATAGATTTCTTACATAAAACCCTTCAAAAAGTGTAAAACATGAATTGGTAAAAAAGTTTATTGTTTAATTTAATTTATTTTAAGTGAAAAATGTGGGTAAAGTGTGTTATATCTAGTGAAATAGCTTGTTAAAATGTTGCAATTTTTAGAAATTTTGAGCTTTAAAGTCGAATATGTCGCAAGCTAAGTATATAGTACGAGAACTTCCTCTTTCTTTCGGTACCTTCAGATTGCGGTGCCAAAAAAATCGGAATTTTGTCTTCACCCGCCTTTGTACTCTCAAGAAGCACTTATTTAACATGTTCGTAGCTTCTGTTAAGCCTCTTGGAATCATGTTTACAAATAAGGATAACGTCGTCAAAGAAACACACGGCAGAATACTATAATTTATCAGTGAGATGGGGCTATGACGGAGGGTAGGACCTTAACGAGCGGTACAAACCTCATTTACTGTCTACCTATCTGTCGTGTATGGCTACTTTTATACACCTTCAACGGATTTTCGGAAATATGGTCGCAGCATTATATATGTGAAGAATTATCTACAGTACTTGCCCTCACAAAAATCACCAGACTCAGTACCGTGAGGTTTTTGTTATTTGTGAGGTTCTCCGAATGCTGAGATGATTTCAATAGCACAATTGCTATAATTTTGTAATGTCTGAAAGCAGACTTTGCAATGCAAAATCGTTTGTGTTTGTTTGGTTACTTTCAATATTTTTAAAGATATTTGAAATTATTTTATTGTAATAGAATGGAAGAACTATTTCTCCAACGGCGATATCTGTATAAATAAGAGAAAGTCGTGTTAGTTACACCATTTATAACTCAAGAACGGCTAAGCCGATTTGGCTGAAAATAGGTGAGGAGGTAGCTTAGAACCAGGTTAAGGATATAGAACTGTTTATCTCTTTATGTTAAAATTCATTAAAATTCATAAATACAAAAATCATATATCAAATCATAAGCATTTGTTCAAAATTCATGTTTGTAAGAATCATCTGACTATTGTATTTAAAAACAGAAAAAAAAAACAAAAAAGAACAATAATAAAAGCAATACAAAAACCTCACATCTACTTATATATATAAAAGAAAGTCGTGCTAGTTACACCATTTATAACTAACGAAGGGCTAAACCGATTTGGTTCAAAACTGGTGGGGACGTAGCTTAGAACCAGGGTAAGCGCATGGACTTGATCCTTCCAACGGAGTGGAGGCCTTCCTCTTCCTCTACTTCCCCCGGCGGGTACTGCGTCGAATACTTTCAGAGCTGGAGTGTTTTCGTCCATCCGGACAACATGACCTAGCCAGGGTAGCCGCTGTCTTTTAATTCGCTGAACTATGTCGATGTCGTCGTATATCTCGTACAGCTTATCGTTCCATCGAATGCGGTATTCGCCGTGGCTAACGAGCAAAGGACCATAAATCTTTCGCAGAAATTTTCTCTCGAAAACTCGCAACGTCGACTCATCCGTTGTTGACATCGTCCAAGACTCTGCACCATATAGCAGGACGGGAATTATGAGTGACATATATAGTTTGGTTTTTGTTTGTCGAGAGAGGACTTTGCTTCTCAATTGCCTACTCAGTCCGAAGTAACACCTGTTGGCAAGAGTTATTCTGCGTTGGATTTCTAGGCTGATATTGTTGGTGGTGTTTACGCTGGCTCAAAGACAGACGAAATTATCTACAACTTCAAAGTTATGACTGTCAACAGTGACGTGAGTGCCAAGTCGCGAGCGTGACGACTGTTTGTTTGGTGACAGGAGATATTTCGTCTTGCCCTCGTTCACTGCCAGACCCATTTCTTTTGCTTTCTTGTCCAGTCTAGAGAAAGCAGAACTAACGGCGCGGGTGTTGAGGCCGATGATATCAATATCATCGGCATACGCCAGCAGCTGTACACTCTTATAGAAGATGGTACCTTCTCTATTAAGTTCTGCAGCTCAAACTATTTTCTCCAAAAGCAGGTTGAAAAAGTCGCACGATAGGGAATCGCCTTGTCTGAAACCTCGCTTGGTATCGAACGGCTCGGAGAGGTCCTTCCCGATTCTGAAGGAGCTTTTGGTGTTACTCAACGTCAGCTTACGCAGCCGTATTAGTTTTGCGGGGATACCAAATTCAGACCTCGCCGCATAAAGGCAGCTCTTTTTCGTGTTGTCAAAAGCAGTTTTGAAATCGACGAAGAGGTGGTGTGTGTCGATTCTTCTTTCACGGGTCTTTTCCAAGATTAGGCGCATGGTGAATATTTGGTCGGTTGTTGATTTTCCAGGTCTGAAGCCACACTGATAAGGTCCAATCAGTTTTATATAAAATACTGTCAACACAACCGGTACTCACCTTTTTGAATCGAAAAAAAATTGAAATGATGAAAATTTATCGGCGATCGCGATTGTAGCGTATATACGCAAGGATAGAGAACAAAATAGGCTCGGCGCCGTCCGCCAGTCCCCTTTGGTTAATTGTGTGCGGGTGTTCTCGTGTGTGGTGTGAAAGCATGGTGTAGATGATTATGTGGTGGGCATCATGCCGATGTGTTGCGAAGGAGGTATGTAGTGTGGGATGAAAAGAAAATGATGCGCATGATGCCAATGTGTTGAATATGGTGTCTGTAGTGTGGGGTGAAGATGTGGTGTGTATGTGTGGGGTGTAGCTATCTTATATTAAGAGACAATGCTGCTCAGACCCGTAGATCGGCGAGGTGGTGGTCCAGTCTGTCGACGCCGCAACGAGGTTCCACTCCGCTGGTGCATGACACTATCGGCGGGTGGAAGTTGGGATACGCAGCCACGATGGTTGGATGGCCAGTGCGCTTCGCGTGACGAGCTGCGATGTAGCAGCGTATGATGCGGCCGGTGACACATTTGGCACAGCCCCCGTGACTCGCACTCTGAGGTAGCATAAGTGTGCGACAGGCAGTTGAGGCAATGACCGTGAGCGTGAGCAACTTGCTGCCGTTGCAAAGGCCGCATGCCCCTAAATATTCCACAATGGTGGAGGCGATGATGGCGTCGAAAGATGGGGCACTTTATCCGACGGGTCTCCGAAGTCCTCGATGGTGGTCGGGTGCCACCATGAGGTGCGGGTGTAAGTACCGCTGTCGGCGCGGTTGCCGGCACAGGCGCCGGCGCTGTTACCGGTGCAGTTGCCGGCGTTGTTGCCGGTGTAGTTGTCGACGTTGTTGCAGCCACAGTTCGGGGCGCTGGTGTAGGCCCGGTGCGTGGCGCAGTGGTAGCCCGAGCGGTTTGCGGGGTAGCGACTGGTGTATCTACATCCATGGTGATCTGTATAGAGAAGATTATTAGTTATAAATTTCTATCAGATAAGCATACATGGTGATCGTGCCACGGTATGCGGCATGAACGTGTCGTTGTATTGATCGACCATTTTTTGGCTAAGATTCTTGGTTATTTTATACGGCGTCTTAATTCGAGCGGTTTATTATTTTTTAGCGGTTTATTATTAGCGTATTTCTCGTTTTAGTATTTAATTTAGTGATTTTATTATGTCGCGATATTATCGGTTAGATTTTTTCGGTTTTCGCATTCGCGATCATAGGAAGTTGGCAGAAAGCATAGCTTCACGAGCGGTCTGGTTAGCGTTCCGTTTTGCGTACGGAGATCAACGATTCGTATGTGACCGTCAGAGCCGTAATGTAGCTTTTCTATGCGGCCAAGCCGCCACTCGGTGGGGGATAGACAATCATCGTGAATGAGGACACAGTCTCCAAGTTTAGGCGCTTGTTCAGGATTCTTCCAGCGTATCTTTTGTGGAGATCCTTTATGTATTCGTTCTTCCATCGGCGGCTGAAATCATGATGGAGAATCTTAATTCGTTCCCATCGATTTAATAGGGATAGCCACGCCTGGCTCAGGAATGGCCAGGATGGGTGCTCCCTTTAGAAAATGCCCTGGAGTTAAGGCGGTGAGATCTGAGGGGTCTTGCGATAATACTGTGAGTGGCCGTGAATTGAGAACGGCTTCAATTCGATTTAATAACGTCGTAAACTCTTTGTAATTGAATTTATAATTTCCAGCTACCCGTTTGAAGTGGGATTTGAAGCTTTTTACAGCTGATTCCCATAAATCGCCCATATGAGGAGCGCTTGGGGGTATAAATTGCCAATTGATACCTTAAGGGGCGTACTTTTGTACGATGTCGGGTGACACTTGTTTTAAAAAATCCACAAATTGCTTTTCTGTGGCTCGTTGAGCTCCGATAAAGGTTTTGCCATTATCGCTCATGATTTTTGATGGGTAGCCACGTCGAGCGACGAAGCGAGCAAATGCCGCGAGAAAAGCCTCCGTCGTCAGATTACTACACAGCTCAAGGTGTACTGCCTTTGTCGTGAAACATACAAAGACAGCCACATAGCCCTTCATGAGAGTGGGAAACCTTAACATGGACGCCTTTACCTGGAAAGGCCCAGCAAAATCAACACCGGTTGTGGTGAAAGGCAGAGCGAAATTGCAGCGTTCCGGTGGAAGTGCTGCCATAATCTGCGTTCGCATCGTCTGCTTGTGCATAGTGCAAATCTTGCACGTGAAGATGCACTTCTTGATTTGCGACTTAAGACGGGGGATATAATACTCCTGGCGTACCATCTGTTGCATGAGACGATGTTCGGCGTGTAGCATTAAGATGTGGATGTAATGGAGGAATAATATGGCAAATGGGGACCTCTCTGGAATTATTATGGGGTGGCGTTCATTGTATGTCAGGCTCGAATTAGCAAGCCGACCATTGGGTTGAGGACTAAGAGTGAGCTCATTTTATCAATCGGCTTCGATTCTCTTAGTAGCGATATATCGCGGCTGAAATAGCGCGTTTGTGTATATGTTATTAGTGCGACCTTTGCCTTTTGTAACTCTAGGTGCGTCACTGTGTTGCATGGGAAATTATGTGATCCCTTCACTTTGCTTTTGAGTTGTTCTATAAATTTGAACATATAAGCAACTACTCTGAGAGCTCTTGGAAACGATGAAAATCGTTCAAGGATGTCGGTATCTTCCAAAAATGTGTGAAAGGTGGCGATTTTTCGACCTTCTGGTGCGATAATGTTGCGCATGGGGGATTGTGGCCAAGAATCAGGAGATTCTATCAATCATCGGGGGCCATTCCACCAGAGGGTGGTGGTGGCAAGGTGCAGTGGCTTGCACCCTCTTGTACCTAGATCAGCAGGATTGTCAGCACTGGCTACGTGTCGCCAAGTGGCTGATCCCATTAGGTCAAGTATTTGAGACGTTCGGTTAGAAATATACGTCTTCCATGCATGTGGTGGTTTTTCCAACCAGGCTAGTACAATTTCAGAATCGGACCACATATATAGTTTGCATTTCGTCATATTTAAATGCATTTGCACCATGGCTACTAATTTTGACAGTAGTAGTGCGCCACATAACTAAAGTCGTGGGAGACTTATAGTTTTTAAAGGTGCCACCTTAGCTTTTGCTACTAATAAGTGGCTTGCGGTCGTGGTGTCACTTTGCGTGCGCATATAGATAGTAGCGCAGTATGCCTTTTCTGAGGCGTCACAAAAGCCATGTAATTCGACTTTGTGTTCGGGGGAGTAGTTTACCCATCGTGTAATTTGTATCTGAGAAATATCATTCACATTGTTTGCGAACTGGGATCATTTTTCTAAGCGAAGAGGTTTCACTTGTTCGTCCCAGTCGGTTCCATCTAGCCATAGCTCTTGTATTAAGATTTTCGCTTGGATCATAATTGGCGAAAGCCATCCTGCGGGGTCGAAAAGTTTTGCCACCGAGGATAAAATCTGTCTTTTCGTTATGGCTGATAATGCGGATATGGACTCTGTCGTGTATGAGAACTGGTCCGATATCGCATTCCATTGGATGCCTAATGTTTTTGTTGTACTTTCCTTTTCGAATATAAGGAAATTAGTGTCCAACAAATTTTCGTTTGGAATATTTTTGATTATATTTGGGTGATTTGCCGTAATCTTTAATGGAAACCCTGCGGAATTGAGGGCTTTTATTACCTGTGATAAGGCCTCGTATGCTTGTGGAAGAGTGTGACTTCCAGACAGAATATCGTCTACATACGTTTGAGTTTTCAACACTTCAGTTGCCAGAGGAAATTCTGGCTTTGTGTTGTCTGCCAATTCGTGGAGTGTTCGAATGGCTAGATATGGTGCACAGTTAACGCCAAATGCAACTGTTTTTAGTTTGAAGTCGCGTAAAGGACTGGTGGGGGATCTTCGGAACATAATATGTTGAAAATCTTGGTCGTCTTTATGTACGACTATTTGCCGATACATTTTTTCAACGTCCCCATTGAATACGTATTTGAATATACGCCAATTTAAAATCAGAAGCATTAAATCTGGTTGGAGTGTGGGTCCCGTAAACAGGATATCATTTAGGGAATTCCCTGAACTAGTGGTTTTCGAGGCATTAAAGACAACTCTTACTTTTGTTGTTTTTTGTCTGGCTTCACTACCGCGTGATGTGGCAGATAAAAGAAGTAGTATTTGCCGTTGACGATTTTCTCCCCTGGGGTTACTCCCTCCATGTGATCTAAATGGAGGTATTCTTCTAACACACCATCATACTCTGATTTGAGTTCACCTTTTTTTAGTAAGTTTCTTTCCATACTTAGAAACTGCTGTATTGCAGAGGTGCGGGAGCGACCTAAGGCGAGTGTGTTAGGAAATTGTAGCTTAAGTGGTAGTCGTACGACGTACCGACCGTTTTCTGATCTAGTAGTTGTGGCTTTGTAAAAATCCTCACAATACTGATCTTCAGGGGTTGTGACTGATATGGGGGGTAGTTCTTCTAATTCCCAAAATTTTCTCAATTGTGAATTGAGGTACTCATTTTCTCAACTTGAGTTGTCAATGCTGTGACTGGTTCCGCAACTAGTCCGCTTAGGACCCATCCGAAAATGGTATTTTGCGCCAGAAGTGTTTTGGTAATTTTCTCAATACCTTCGAGAATAATTTGTGGTATGAGATCGCTGCCTAATAGGAGATCTATTTGAGCGGGAGTGTTGCAGTTGGGGTCTGCTAACTTAAGGTGTGAAACCTTTTGCCAATGCTTGCTATTTATATGATAGCTTGGTAGCATGTTGGTTAATTGCGGTAAGACAATAGCTTCTGCTTGTATGCGCTTATCCGCTTTGGGGGAAAAGAGGGTGATGGGGCAGATTTTATTTGAGTTTTGAACAACTCTTCCGCCCATTCCCGTGATTTCAAAATTGGCCAGTTTTGTTGGCAACTGTAGCCTGTTTTGTGCCCGAGACGCTATGAAAGATCGTTGTGATTCTTGGTCTATTAGGGCTCTGAGTTTAAACAGCTCTCCTCGGTGTTCGATGGAGACGACTGCTGTAGGTAGTAGTACTCTACTGTTGTTTTCGCTATGTAGCGTTTGGGTTTTTAACGCCTTTGAGCAGCATGGTGCTTCTTGGCTGTTTTCTGAATTTGTTGTTGCAACTAAACCCGTTGCCCTTTTTATGTTTGCACTGTTTGGGGGTGAGCTGGAAAAATTGGTAATGTGTAACATCGAATGATGTCGTTTATGGCAATAAACGCAATTAAATTTGCTTTCACAATCTTTAAGCATGTGTGCATGTGATAAGCAGTTTGTGCAAAGTCTTTTTGACTTTACAAAATTGTTTCTGTCAATTATATTTAATTTCTTAAATATCTCGCAAGCTTTAAGTTTATGTCCCCCTGTACACAATTCGCATGACGTTTGTTTGTTTTGTTCAGATGTGAACGTTTGATTTTTGAAGAAGCTTCTATTTGAATTGTTGTTGCTACTGGCTTGGGATCTTTGGAAGTTTCTATTAAGGTCATGGGAAATACCTTTTGGTTTAATTATCTTTTTATCAACTCTTTCTGCGATTTCATGCTGGGTAGTTTGGAAATCTTGCATTTGCTGCCACGTGGGGCATTTTTTCCTTGATGAGAGAGATTGTTCCCATAGCAATAACGATTTTTCTGATAATGCGGCGGTGCATATATTTATCAGAATTGGATTACAATTGTCTGTGGGAATATTTTGTGTCGCTAAAACCGACAAACAGTTGGAAACAGTGGATTGAAGTTTCATATATTCTTCACTTGTTTCCTTTTGAATTTTGAGCAAGTTCATTAATATCGTTATTTGCTTATCTACCAGTATTCGCTCCTTTTCGTACCTTGATCTCAGAGCTTCCCAAGCCAAATGGAAATTGTCGTCATTTAATGCGAACTGTTTTACGATGACGCCTGCTTGACCTTTTGTTTTGTATCTGAGGTGATACAACTTTTGAGCATTTGATAATTTCGGATGGTTTATGTAGACAGCTGTGAACACGTCCCGGAAGGACGGCCATTGTTCATAACCACCATGGAAAATTTCAGTGTCACAAGCGGGCACCTTGAGGTGGATACCCGAACTTGCCTCTTGATTTTGAATTTGTGGAAGCTCTACTCTCGGAGGTGGAGTAGGTGCAACTGCTTTAATTAATTTTAGCTGATCTGCGATCATAATTTTTGTGTCTTCGTACTAGTCTAAGCAGTTTTCAAATTTGGCGTAAGCAGAAGATTTAAAGTTTTCTGGTAGATCTGAATCGTCAGTATCTACAATTGCGTCATATGCAGCCTGGAGACGTGTCCAAAAATTTTCGATTGTTTGGCTTTTTATTTCTAGCGCAGATTCAGAATTCTCTTGAATCGGCGAAGAAGCAAATCGATTGCAATACTTTATTAGACAATCACTATCAGAAATGAATTTATAGTATGATACGTCTTTCCCCCTTTTTTGTTTCGTAGCACCTTGCTTCGAGCGTGTAGCTTCTGCAGGTGTACATGGACTTTTTTCGTCAGAAATCATCTTTGGTACTTTTAGTAACTGACTTGGTTTAGAGTCTTTTGAGTCAGAGCTCATTTAAAAAAAAATGTGACGAATAGAAAACAGAAATTTTCAATAAAAACTTGATTAGTGTTATCAAGTTGTAGATGTAATATTTCGAAAAGAAGACTCTTTTGTAAGTATCGATGGCTTTTTGGTAAACCGAGATTTCAAAAATATTATATATATATGTATTTATTTGATTTGACGAGAATTCTTTTATGTAAATAAGAGTTTTGAACGAAATTGATATAAAAATCAAGCTTTACGTATTTGATAATATGTGTAATCGCGAGTTTTAAAATGTAATAAATAATTAATCGCTTAAATTTGATTTAATAATTTTCAATTTTTTGACCGGAAATATTATGTATTTTATTATTATATGTATATATAAATATATATATATATTTTTTTTATATATATTTGATGTTCAAATGTCCTATAGGGTATACCTATAGGTGGATATATTATTTATTATGTGCTAATGAGTGCTCGTTTTAGAGATCACTGCACTTTGTACATATGCATGTATGTACATATGTATTACGCTTTGGTTTTTTACACAATCCTGCTTGTTTTTGTTGATCAAAAAGTAAGGGGTATTGCGGAAAATGTCAATGTGGACTTTGAATATATTCCAAAATCCCTGCTTGGTTTTGTTAGACGAAACCAAGCGGGTATCGCGGAGCATATGCCAATGTGGACTTTGAAGCAATTAGCGTATCTACATACGTGACAATACACTTTTATGCAAATTTTAAATGTTACAAAAATTCTTTTTTGTTATATGTATTTATTGTTATATATAATAATTTGTACCCAATGTCGATTGGGTATATCTTCCAGTATACTATATATTGAGAGAGAATTAAACGAAAATCAAGCTTTACGTATTTGTAAGTACGTGATTTGTATAACTGCGCCTCATATACATAAGTATGTATATATGTACGCAGTGAGAAGAGGTCGCGAAAAGAGAGAAAGATCTTTTGATTTTAGATGTATGTATGTACATATGTATATATTTTTAAATATACAGATCAGAGTGTTAAACATACGTATATATTGGTTAAAATAATAAATGAGCAAGTTATGCTCTCTGTATGTAATGTAAATATGTAGTATGAGACATATACATATGTATGCATTTATAATATAAAAATGTTATTTTAACATACATATGCTTTTATTTTTATTTTTGCTTACGATTGCCGTAGCTTATTTTAAGCAATCCTGCTTATACTTGATTAAGTATAAGGGGTATTGCTGGAAAATTGTGCAAGTCAATGCTTGAAAATTTTTTTTTTTTTTTTTTGGTTTTTGAGATAGTTTTTGTGTTATAACACCACGGTAAGCATTTACCGGCAGTCAATAATCCGCTATAGACAGTACCAAACTGCTTTGTTAGCGGTTTTTCGGTTGTTACCGAAAAATAAACCGAATGCCGAAAACAGTTTGGTAACGGTTTTCTGTTTTTTTTTTTTAACCGGAATTTTGGTCAGAACCGCAATTTAAAACGTTTTTTTGTTTTTTAATATCCAAACATACATATATGTGTAAAAAAGATATAGATATTGATTGGAAACGATACCACTCACTTTGATTTCCACCAGGGGCTTTTGGGGATAATATTTGTGTGAGGGAATGTGCCTGAATTTGCGTGTGGCTGTGCCTGTGCCTGTGCTTGTGCCTGTTGTTCCTCTCCCCAGTCCGTTTGGTGCTGGCGTAGCTGTTGTGTTTCCTTTTTCCTCTTTTGTCTCGTTTTGAGTTTTCGTTTTGACAGCAATATGAAATTTATTCGTTGTCTCCCCTTTTTCCGTCTGCGCACCACAATTGTGTCACCTCACTTTTTCCCTTTGTTGTTTTTTTTTTGTTTCACCGCACTTTTGTTCACCTTTTTCACACTTTGCTACCACCGTTTTCTCTCGAATTTGGCTTTTTTTTCAATTACATATATAATTTTTTTTTTTTTGTACCGGTAACTTTTTGTTTTGCTTTTTTTTTTTTTTTGTTTTTGTCACCAACGGCTTTTTTGGTTGTCACCACCGTTTCCAAAGCATGTTTAACAGTTTTCACAATTTTTCCGTTTTTTTTTTCACTTAGTCACCGTTGGTTTGCCTGAGTTTTCTTACAGCTTTCGCAATATTTCTTTTCTTTTTTTTTCACTTAGTTACTTTCCACTATTTTGTCTTATATCTTGCACAATTTTTTCTGTTTTTTTTTTTCTTTGTTCTTTAAATTTGTTTTTTCACTTAGCCACTGTCGTTTTGTTTGACAAGAGTTTTTCGCAGAAGGTCGTTTGGTTTGTTTTTTTTTTTTTTTGGTGTTATTACCGCGCCGGCCCGTCACCGCGATTAACTTTTATTATTCTTATTTTATTTATTTATTTTTTTTTTTGATTTGTGTCACCACAAGTGCCGTTCGGTACCGAAGGACCAAGTTTGTTGATGCTGGGCTTTAATCTTTCACACAATATGCTCGATTATATGCGATGTTGAGGAGGCTAATCCCACGGTAGTTGGCGCAGATTGTGGAGATTCTCCTTTTTTATGGATTGGGCATAGCACACTTAAATTCCAATCGTTGGGCATGCTTTCGTCCGACCATATTTTACAAAGAAGCTGATGCATGCTCCTTATCAGTTCTTCGCCGCCGTGTTTGAATAGCTCGGCCGGCAATCCGACGACCCCTGCCGCTTTGTTGTTCTTCAGGCGATCAATTGCTATTCGAAATTCTTCATGGTCGGGTAATGGAACGTCATCGATTGTGGAATCGGGTTCGCCTTCTCATGGTGTTGTGCATTCACTGCCATTCAGCAGGCTGGAGAAGTGTTCCCTCCATAATTTAAGTATGCTCTGGGCTTCGGTCACTAGATCACCTTTGGAGGTTCTACAAGAGTATGCTCCGGTCTGGAAACCTTCTGTAAGCCGCTACATTTTTTCGTAAAATTTTCGAGCATTACCCCTGTCGGCCAGCTTCTCATGCTCTTCGTATTCACGCGATTCGGCCTCTTTCTTCTTCTGTCTAGAAATGGCTCTCGCTTCCCTCTTCAACTCTCTTTATCTATCCCATCCCGCACGTGTAGTGGTCGATCGTAACGTTGCGAAGTAGGCAGCCTGTTTTCTTTCCGCTGCGACACAGCACTCCTCGTCGTGCCAGCTGTTCTTTTGCTCTTTCCGAAAACCAATGGTTTCGGTTGCAGCTGTACGTAAGGAGTTTGAAATGCCGTCCCACATTTCCCTTATACCGAGTTGTTGACGAGTGCTCTCAGAGAGCAGGAGTGCAAGCCGAGTAGAAAATCATTCGGCTGTCTGTTGTGATTGCAGCTTCTCGACGTCGAACCTTCCTTGTGTTTGTTGGCGTACGTTTTTTGCTGCACAGAGGCGGGTGCGAATCTTAGCTGCAACAAGATAGTGGTCCGAGTCGATGTTCGGACCTCGAAGCGCACGCACATCTAAAACACTGGAGACGTGTCTTCCGTCTATCAAAACATGATCGATCTGGTTGCTAGTTTTTCGATCCGGAGACAGCCAGGTAGATTGATGAATCTTATGCTAGAATCTAGTACTACAGATAAACATATTTCGGGTCCCGGCGAAGTCAATCTGCCTCAACCCATTTGGGGATGTTTCCTCGTGGAGGCTGAATTTACCGACCGTAGTTCCAAAAATACCTTCTTTGCCCACCCTGGCGTTAAAGTCGCCAGGCACGATTTTGACATCGTGGGCGGGGCAGCTTCATAAGTGCGCTCCAACACTCATAAAGGGCATCTTTGGTCACATCGTCTCTTCCGTCCAAGCGTGGGGCGCAAATCATGATATATTGAAGAACCTCACTTTGATGCGGATTGTGGCTAGACGTTCATTCACCGCAGTGAATGATAGTACTCGGCGACGGAGTCTCTCTCCCACCACGAATCCTACAGAAAACTTGCGCTCTTTTATATGGCCACTGTAGTAAATGTCACAAGGACCTACTCGCCTCTGTCCTTGTCCCGTCCATCGCATTTCTTGGACGGCGGTGATGTCAGCCTTTTTTTTCACGAGGACATCAACCAGCTGGGCAGCCGCACCTTCCCAATTAAGTTACCGGACATTCCAGGTGCATGCCCTCAATTCGTAGTCCTTATTTCGTTTGCCATGGTCGTCATTAAATGGGAGGTCTCTCATCCGAATCTGCTTTTTCTTTTTCATTGGAGTGTTTGTTTTACGTGGCGGGTCCCAAACCCAGCGCACAACCCTATGGAGGGGATGTTTCGCCTTCTCACTTTAGCTCGCCTTTGAACGGATGTTCTTATGCTACCCAGAGGATACTTGGTCAAAGACCGGAAGTAGTGAGCTGCTTGAGCCATGTGTAAAAGAATCGTTTCTGGCCACTCCCAAGTGAATGGCGATCAGAGAACTTTCCTCACTTGCGTGAACTTCTACACATGACTCTATCCTCCCTTATAAAGAAGCGCAAATTTGGAGTGGGATCCGTTTTGAGAGAGAGACTTCGTCGCCGAGTACTGTCATTCACTCTGGTGGACGAACGTCTAGCCACAATCCGCATCAAAGCGAAGTTCTTCAACATATCGCTGATTTGCGCCCTCACCCCGACGGAAGAGAAAAACGATGTGCCTTCTATGAGCGCTTGGAACGCACCTATGGGAGCTGCTCCCGCCACGATACCAGATCGTGCTTGGCGACTTTAACGCAAGGGTTGGAAAAGAAAGAATCTTTGGCACTACGGTCGGTAAATTACGTCTACACGATGAAATATCCCCAAATGGGTTGAGGCTGATCGACTTCGCCGGGGCAGGAAATATGGTTATCGTACTACAGATAACATTAGGAAATTTATCAAGCCACCTGGGTGTCTCCGGATCGAAAAACCACAAACCAGATCGGTCATTTTGTGATATACGGATGAAACGTCTCCAATGTTTTAGATGTGCCTACGCGGTCCTAACATCGACTTGGACCACTACCTTGCTCCAGCCAACATTCTCACCCGCCTCTGTGCAGCAAAAAACGCACGCCAACAAACACAAGGAGGGTTCGACGTCGAGAGGCTGCAATCACAAAAGATAGCAAAACGATTTTCTACTTGACTTGCACTCCTGATCTCCGACAGCACTCGTCAACAACTCGGTATAAGGGAATGAATGGCAGTAAAAGTACAACGCTAAGAGAAGGCGAACCCGATTCCCCAATCGATGACAATGGAGCAGACCTGAAGAAGTTCGAATAGCAATTAGCCGTCTGAAAAACAACAAAGCAATGAGAGCCGATGGATTGCCGGCCGAGCTATTCAAACACGGCGGCGAAGAACTGATAAGGGCATGCATCAGTTTCTTTGAAAAATAAGGTCGGACGAAAGCATGCCCAACGATTGGAATTTAAGTGTGCTCTCCCCAATCCACAAAAATGGAGATCCCAAAGTAAGGCTCTATCGAATGTATTGTGTGAAAGATTAAAGCCCACCGTCAACAAGCTGATTAGACCTTACCAGTGTGGCCTTAGACCTGGAAAATCAACAACTGACCAGATCTTCACCAAATCTTGGAAAAGACCCGTGAAATGAGAATCGACACACTCCACCTCTACGTCGATTTCAAAGCTTCTTTCGACAGCACGAAAAAAAACTTTTTGCCTTTATGCCGCGATGTCTGACTTTGGTATCCCCGCAAAACTAATACGGCTATGTAAACTGACATTGGGCAACACCAAAAGCTCATTTAGGATCGGGAAGAACCTCTCCGAGCCGTTCGATACCAAACGAGGTTTCAGACAAGGCGATTCCTTATCATGCGACTTCTTCAATCTGCTGCTGAAGAAAATAATTCGAGCTGCAGAACCTAATCGAGCAGGTAAAATCTTTTATAAGAGTGTACAGGTGCTGGCGTATGCCGATGATATTGATATCATTGGCCTCAACACCTGCGTCGCTAGTTCTGCTGTCTCCAGACTGGACAAGAAAGCTAAGCAAAGTCTGACAGTGAACGAGGGCAAGGTAAAATATCTCTTGGCATCAGTCGTCGCACACGCGACTTGGCACTCACGTGACTGATGACAACGTCCGGTGTGTTTTACGTGGGCACCTGCTGACGACAGCCTTTCTCCACGGCGCTCAAAAGCACAGCGGATCAAATCAATGCGTTGATCAGCGCCCTGAGAATGCAAAGCATTTTCAGTACCAATTGGCAGTGTGGAATGGACACACTAACCACCTTGGTAGGGTTCGAGGCCCATCCTAAAACCTCTGCCGTGCTTTGGGTCCGGCACCCGGTTGTCAATGCAACTCCACATTCAACTGACAAAGTCAGTTCTTCCCGCGATTTGGGTTTTAACCACAACCACCACGATACTCCCCGAGGGGGTCAGTCCGCACGAGCAGGTTGGAGCGAACTCCAGGGCTCCTGCTCCCCGTGGTACCAGAATTAAGTCTCCGGTCAGACCTCGTGGAAGCCGAAACTGCTACCAGTTGAGCTTCCATACGGCTCTGGACTGGTGGCCAGGGTTGGACCCCATACACACATCCCTAACACTCACAATCCTACACAAACTAACCTTAACTTCCCAGCTAACTGCCTTCGCCGCTTAAATAATTCACGCGCAAATGACCCTAACTGTTCGGTATTCCGACTAGTGGAGATCACACCACTAACATCTAATCGTCCATCAGTCCAGCTAATCCCATACCACCCAAATCCCTAATGTCCGGAGTACATCGGGCACTCCTGCAATCAAATGCGACCAATTTTCTAAGCCCGCCCCACAAAAACACCCCGACGTATCCGAAAGGTGCCTCTGATGCAAAAATGCATTCAGAGGCCCATGCCCGTAAGCAGGAAACCCAGACTCAGACAAAATCTGAAGTCTGGGTTACCCACAACGAACCCCACGTGCCGAATGTACTCGTACATCACTCGGCCGTTAGGACTATTGTCCCAACGTTCTTGCCACCTACACCTAACCTTATCATCTAGGAGCCTCTTGCTCCCTAGATATCCCTCCCTCTCCACATCATCGTCAGAAATCCAGTCATTCCGCAGCAATGACACACTCAAGCCTTCTTAACCTGAATGCAACAGCACGCTGTATGACAATCAGGTCAAGGAAGTGCACCTTCAACAAGACCTGCATCGCATCCGTAGAGACGGTGCGACGCCGCACGAAACAAACAAGCGAGCATCATGCAACGCTGGATTGAGAGGAGTTTTTGGGACCCCCAGACAGTCGTGGCTGTCTCCCACCATACAGGGGCTTCATAAGTGGCACAGGCCACAAACAAGCCACGATATATGGTGCGGACAACACGACGTCCGAGACCCCAATCGCTCCTCAAAATCTGTCGTATTTTTCCTACAGTTGCCTGCAGTCGCTCCTTTACACTCGCCAAGTGTGGAGTAAAACACATCCTTTCACTCATGTCAGTCCCAGATATTTGACTTGCGTCACATATCTAATGCTGACCCCGTTCACGCGGACAATCGGTGGACGACCCGATGACCATCTACCTTTCAGCAGCATTGCCACCGTTTTGTCCATCGATATGTCGACCCCCACACCTAAACCCCAAGAATTAACGATCTCTAAGAACCATAAGGTTCCAAATATATGGACCACAGATGGAGCCCTGCGGGCAGCCTCGAACAACTCCGATCTCCACACTCCCATTCATGCCGACAAGAGAGGCCTTTCTGCCCGAAAAATAACTCCGCCAAAGAGAAATTTCCGGACAGCCAAGCTCCTCCAGCCGTTGTACCACTCGATCCCAGCTTAGGTAATCAAACGCCCCCTTGAAGTCAACAAATATGCCGAGGACATATTTGTTGACATTCTCCCTAACGACACTCTGAACGTAGAACCACGCATCCTCTATACTGCGTCCTTTCCTGAACCCAAACTGCCTATCCGACCACATACCCCGCGTTAGCTCCTGAAGCCGTTCCACCATGACCCTTTCCAGCACTTTTCCAAATACTGGAAGGAGACTGATGCCCCGATAAGATCGAGGATCGCTCCTGACCTTATCAGGGGACTTCAGGAGAGGAACAACCCTAGCACTTTTCCACTCGCGTGGAAAGTATCCCTCCCAGACGCACTTATCGTAAATGGCCTCCAGGTATTCCGGAATGAACTTCCATAAGCTTTTACACATCTCTCCGTTCAAACCATCAAAACCTGGGGACCGTTTAGACCTAACCAGGCCAAAGGCGTACCCCAACTCCCCATCATCTAATGGAGGGACAGGCACCTCTTGTGCTTGAGGTACCTGCACCTCCGACCTGGGAAAGAACGCACCTAATAGAACCCCCGCACACTCTCTCCACGACGATAACAAGGTGTCACCGACGCGAAGAGAGGTGACATCCTCCCTCCTACGACCCCGGCAGATCCTATAGACCTGACCCCAGGGGTCGTACCTATTTTCCCTAACAAAGTTCCTCCACTCTTCCTCTTTAACTTTAACTAGCATCTCTTTATACTCCCTATCCGCACAACTAAATTCATACCTAAGCTGGGACAGCCTATCAGAATTGGACCGCCGGGCGCGTTGAAACTTTCGCCTCAATCGCCTGACAGTCCTCCTCTTCAAGGTTAGCTCACGCGTCCACCATTTGATTTTACTAACCTTAGAACAGTCATACCTACGAAAAACCCTATCATTAACCCCCCAAACAACCTCATAGAGACGAGCAATCTGCTCGTCAACCCCCAACTCAACAAATTCACTAAGCGGTATTACAAATACCGCTTCCCTAACCGAGAGTCCATATTGGTTCCAGTCAGTACCAGCGGTACGCCATCGCCGCAATGGACTCTCATAAGGCGGGGGAGGGGATTGAGGGGTAACCATAATTTGAATCAAATTATGGTCACTCAATCCCCACCCTCCCTTTACCTCCCATCTAAAGCTAAAAGCCCTACTTGCTGCCTCATTCATAAGCGTCACGTCAATGTCACTTACGCCCCCAGGCCCATCAAACGTATACCATTCACTTGGCTCATTCAAAATGTGGAGGCCTTTAGCCACCACCCATTCGCTTAATGCCTCGCCTCGATGGTGGCTTTGATATCCAGACGAATGCCGGGATACCTTACTAAACCACATCGAGGACGAGGCATTCGCATCCAGCCCTAGGATAAATGGACTGCTACTCGCAAGTAGTAGCAGCTTATCCATGTAGCCCAGGTAGGGCTCTAGGGGCTCGCTATATTTACAATATAAACTAGCGACGATCATCCTACCGAACTCCCCTTCTATCGCTACACATATACCCAGTTGTGAAGAATCCACAACTACGCAATCGTAGTGTGGATTATTCACAACTATTGCAGCGTTAGCTCTAAGGTCAGTGAAGACCTTAAAACCCCCAGGAAGACCCGAACCACACCATTGGTGGCGTAGGGCTCCTGGAGTAGAGCAATACTGCACCCACCCTCAACCATGCTATCCCCCAACTCACACATTACGGCATAAGAGCCCTGACAGTTGAGCTGGATAATCCCTCCCATCAGTGTCTGGCGAGGGCGCGCTCAACAAGGCCACAATATATGGGGCAGACAGCTGACATCATCAGATGCCCAGCTGGTCTACCCTTAAACTCACAGTTGCGACAATGGGGTGCATTGACGCAACTGGCAGCTTTGTGGCCTTCTTGACCGCACCTCCGACAGACATCTGCTTTGGCCCTACACTCAGCCACCCGATGATCGAATCCCATACACCGGAAGCAGCCAGCGACGGGGCTATCCGGTCGCACCCGGAAGTAGAACCACTTTATGTAGCACCGACCCTTCTCCAAGAGGGCGGACATCAACTTGTCCGTACCCTCCAGGAGAACGTTGGTGCTACCGTCAGCGGCCACCTTCCAGGGACGACTGACCATCCTCACGTCAGTCCTCTGGGACGCCGGGCTGAAGTCCTTGAGGTTCAGCCGGAGTAGATCTTCCATGAATTCCTCATGGGAGATCTCCGTATGGACCCCCTGGACCACCACCCGGCGACCCAACTTCCGGTTGACAGAGACGTCCAACCCCACCTCCTCGAATTTCTTGTTATTCGCAACTTTCTCCCTCTCAAGAACAGAGGGAGTGCAATAACCGCCCCACCACCCTTAATTGGTCTAAGGTCATGGACCCTCACACCAAGTGAGGGACCCACCTCCTTGACCACCTTCTTTATAACCTCCTTAGAGGAAGTTGCAGGCCCCTTACTCCTCACCACGACCGACCAGGTCTCCACAGGCTTCGGCGTCACCGGTGTGATCGCATCCAGCACAGGTGCAGGAGGCGGAGGCATCGGTGCCGACGGAGCCGGCATTGACCTGCTCGGCGTCGAGGGGTGGCCCCCGCAACTTCCCCTAAGGGCATCTACCTGACCGCGAAGATGGGCATTTTCGGTAATTACCGTCATCAGGAGCGCCTCATACTTTGAGGCAAGCTCCAACAGCCCCTTCGCGGTCTCCCTCTCAAAGCCCTTGGCCTCAAAGACCAGCTCATTGAGCTCACCAGTAATGCGTTTTGCAGCCGCCACATGGCTGACTGCCCCACCCCCAACAACAACAGATCCCCTCGGAAGAGCCCGCGTTGCCTCTTTATTGCCACTCGCGACACGAGTGACAACTTTCGCAGCGCCCTCCTTCGCGACGCCCACTCCTTTGCCCACCGTACTAGACGGATGGGCAACGCTCCCACTACCGCTACCTCCCTCGTTACGCGACGACCCCGTACGCGTAGCCGCTTTCACGGTGGTGGCCACTAAGGCACTCCCACCACAACACCCGCTCCCTCCCTCGACACCCCCTACGTTACGCGGCGACCCCGCACGCGCAACCACCTTCTCAGCGGAGGCCACGTTGGCACTCCCGCCACAACTCCCGCTCCCTCCCTCTGTACCCCCTACGTTACGCGGCGACCCCGCACGCGTAACCACCTTCTCGACGGAGGCCACGGTGGCACTCCCGCCACAGCTCTCGCTCCCTCCCTCGCTTCCGCCCTCTTTACGCGGCGACCCCAAACGCGCCTTGCTCCGCGGTGGAGACCTTACTCCCGTCGCTCCCGTCGTTTCCCCTCGCCGCCCGACGTGGAGTCATCCACGACTGTGGAAGCGGCGGATTCTCCGCTTCCAGCGAGGGCCTTCGTCCTCCTCTTCCGTCCAGGAGGCATCTCGCTTCCCAACTAACCCTTCAGTCGGACTGATCCGCTGGCGTACCACTAGCGTAGACGGTTCACGGACAGAAAGACTCTGGAGCAGCTGCTCTCCAGGTACGTGCGTCTGAACGCGCTGAAAAGTGCAACCCACGCAAGGGCCCGCTCAATAACAACGACCACCCAAGCGGTCGATTATCGCGTGCTCGCGGTGGCACAGCCCACAACCCCAACCAGTGGTCGGACTAAGGCCACTCAATTGGCCGCCGGCCGGACAAAGTCCCCGTAACGGTCCGAGAGTCGACCGATGTGGCGCTGTACCGAATCGCACCGTGGGCTTAAACGGTAACGCTGTTACGACCGTTGGTCCTTACAGGAGTCGCATTCTCCAACGCTGGACAGACGCTTGCACCCTTAGGGCAATCCTGTCCAGACTCTTCTGACACCGAACCACTAACCGCCAGATGCTCAGCACAGAACTACTGGCAGGCAGTTCAGTCAGCAAGAGTACCAACAGCACGGAGCTACACTGGAACCGTGCGAAGCTTCCGCCAATAACAACAACGTGGATGACCACGTTGTCCGTATAAACAATAGTAATAATTAAATTACTTACCGCTATATTCACGAGTTGGTACACAAAAATTGCACAAAATTGCGCAAAAATGTGTAACCGCACGAAACACTCGCGGTCACCGACCCTCACAACAAGCGATCGCACAAACAATTTCACCGCAAGCTAAGCACACGCGCCAGGCAATAACGGTGCCTGCAAAACTGCGTAAACAAACGACCGCACAAAATGGAATCGAAAAATCACCGAGAAATCACCGAAAAACACACTAGGAAAATATCGCAACGATGCGCACGCACGTCTATCCGCGTCGACAGTCAACTAACGAATGGGTGACTGATGACAGTCGTAACTTTGAAGTTGTAGATAGTTTCGTATATTTGGGAACTAGCATAAACACCACCATCAATGTCAGCCTGGAAATCTAACGCAGGATAACTCTTGCCAACAGGTGCTACTTCGGACTGATTAGGCAATTGAGAAGTAAAGTCCTCTCTATACGAACAAAAACCAAACTCTATAAGTCACTCATAATACACGTCCTGCTATATGGTGCAGAGGCCTGGACAATGACAACAACGTGATGAGCCGACGTTGCGAGTTTTCGGGAGAAAAGTTCTGCAAAAGATTCATGGTCCTTTGGCGCGTTGGCCACAGCGAATATCGCATTCGATGGAACGATGAGCTGTATGCGATATACGACGATATTGACATAGTTCAGCGAATTAAAAGACAGCGGCTACCCTGGCTAGGTCATGTTGTTCGAATGGACGAAAACACTCCAGCTCTGGAAAGTATTCGACACAGTACCCGCCGGGGGAAGCAGAGGAAGATGATGACCACGTCCTTGGGAAGACCAGATGGAGAAGGACCTGGCATTGCTTGGAATCTTCTATTGGCGCCACGTAGTGAAAAAAAAGTGTAAAAATCTCTATATTCATGCATGCTTAGTATAGTAACGGGCAGTTTTTGGACGAACCTGTCAGATTTATTTAATATCACGACAAAAAATGGCATGGACTTTTTCGTCGTGAAAGCATTTATAATAATTTGCTGGAATATGTGCGAAATACGCAAATGCATTCATAACAAAACGACGCGATATCTAGCATAAAAATCTATCGGAATAACTGGAAAATAATAAAATTGCTAAATATTGGGAATGGTAGAATAGAACTGCAACCAAATACGCAGTGTTCAATGGATTCAAACTGGCTCAGTAATCATTCGATGAATAATATACCACGTGCATCCCAAAAGACTGATGCCATAACCTAGCCTGCCGATTGTTTTTTTTTTTTTGTCTTTTCACGCTTGAGAACCGTTTCATAATATGTACATAGTCCACTTTGCTGACTGTCGATTAGACTTGGTTGGTTTCACTGGTGCACAGCCCAAGTTTAACAGTATTTTTTTGCCCAAAACCAATGCTATTAACAGACGAAATGCTTTTTGATTCAATTTTTTTGTAAACTGACACAACTTGCTTCACCAAAATGCTATATCTCATTAACTAATAGTCATAATCTAACTAATAGAAATATAATAGATACAATATAATAAATATGATGGTATTAGTTGCACAATCATGTATCAGCCGCAGTAAAACGTGGATGGGTCCTCTAGTCTATTATATACATGTAAGTATTTTTATATTACTTCATTCTCAGTATGAATAAAAAGACAGTTTTGGGGAAATGTTTAGTATCGCGCCGGTTTAGTATCGTTTATGGAGAAAAACAGGGGGGGCCTACCCCCCTCACGCCCCCTTATCGGAAAAGAGGAAGATTCGAACTTTTTAATAAACCCCTCCTCGACCCCCTAGGGAGCCACTATAAACCTGTAGGGGCCCTTTGGAAATGACCAAAAATCGGTATGTTTGCTCATTTTTCCATACAAACTGAAACCAATGCAACCCAGCCAACATTTTTGTATGGACAATAATTCAAAATAAAGAAACCCAAAATGTTTCAGGGCAATGTATATACATATTTAATTGCATCTATTAATGGTACAAATTATCTATTAATGCTACAAAAAATAACCCTGGTCGGTCCAACACCCGGGTGTATCAGATTTTTTTCGCATAGAACTCCTTTTTGCGTTGGCGGCCTTCGGCCGCGCTTCAAAAAAAATAACCCTGGTCGGTCCAACACCGGGGTGTATCAGATTTTTTTCGCATAGAACTCCTTTTTGCGTTGGCGGCCTTCGGCCGCGCTTCAAAAAAAATAACCCTGGTCGGTCCAACACCGGGGTGTATCAGATTTTTTTCGCATAGAACTCCTTTTTGCGTTGGCGGCCTTCGGCCGCGCTTTAAAAAAATAACCCTGGCCGGTCCAACACCGGCTACGCCATCCTCAGTATTTTAACATTGAACACCTTTTCGCGTTCACTTCATACATTTATTGCTAACTGGGCTTAATTTATTGTTCGTTTATTTGTTCGTGCTTTCTCGGTAATTTGACAGTTGAAATTAGGCAGTCATTTTGGTTTTTCGCATTATTGAACTCAATGCAGAAAAAGGTGTAATTTATTTAAAGATTTAAAAAGAAATTAACAATCAAAAGTAATTAAAAACATTACTAGTGGTTTTTATAATTCATAAGTAATATAAGTATGTGCGTGAAAATGTATCCATAATTGGTTTGGTACAATGCACAACAAGTGAAAATACACTAGCATATATTGAGAAATTTGCAAAAAATAGCATATTTTAAAGTGAATTTGTGCAAAAATTTGTAGAACCGATTTCTATAAAATGTGTTTTAAAATAAAGTTTAATAATTTAAGCATACATTCGTGTTTAAAATTTTCAATTCGGTTGTCTCGTTTAGGTACAGTGAGCCAAAATTAACCGGCGCGATACTAAACCCAACCCCAGTTTTGTTTTATTTTTTTTTTTTTGTTATCCATTTCTTTATTTTGTGTTTTTCAAGAGAAGAATAACCTCGCAAAATAAACCTCACATATCAGTTCTGTGGTTTTCTCTGAAAAGGGCTGTTAGTGGATTATTGAAGGATGAATTTAGAGATTTCCCTTGATGGTATTGGTTGTGTGAAAGCATGCTTTAATGATATCTATCGAGTACTCAACAATTTAGCATCTCTACATAAAAACAATTGTTCTCAGTTTTTTCTGAAATGTGCGGTATCTAGTTTTAGCTCTGTTAACTTCACCAGAAATTCTTCGCTCTATATTTAGTGTTCTGCAATACGCCGTAATGTTATATATATCTGTGTATGTGGTATTAGTAAAATAATTAGTTACGGTATTATTGTATGTTAACGTCGACAAGTGATAGAATACAAATCTTATTGTGGTAAATCAAAATTAACCAATTATTAAATGTTAAATAAAACTGAACAGGTTAAAAAGTAATTAATAGTGATAGACGCACACGTAATGATTTTTTATCTTATTGTGTGTATTGCTGTGAATACTGTCGGATGTTTTGATCGACCAGGTGCATCGTGCTTACATTCAGGTATATTAAAAATTATTTATTGCATATGCATTATTTGAAGAGATTTATTGTGGCGATTAAGGTGGCGTTCTCCAGATCACGAAAATATATACATTTAGTTGCCGCTGACTTATAGTTTTAAAGATATTTGCATTTAAAGTTGAAAAATTGACAACTTTTACATTGATAATTTGTGTATTGTGAGTAACTTTTTCACTTATATTGTGCACTTTTCACTTACTAACACTTCACTATAACGTTTCGGTATATTCATTTTTTTAATATTTGTTGTAAATAAAGCTTTATTTTAATTATTTTATTTTAGTTACAATTCTCTGCATTTGCACAATAAGAAAAGGGTTGCCATGGTTATTTTTTTTGAAGCGCGGCGCGAAATGTATATATTTTCGTGATCTGGAGAACGCCACCTTTCCAGTGACACCCATTTTATCCCCGAAATCCGGGGATGCTAATCTAAATGTTACCCATTGTTTACTTCAAATTTTTAATATTAAAAGGGCTGGGATTTAGATTAGCATCCCCGGATTTCGGGGATAAAATGGGTGTCACTGGAAAGGTGGCGTTCTCCAGATCACGAAAATATATACATTTAGTTGCCGCTGACTTATAGTTTTAAAGATATTTGCATTTAAAGTTGAAAAATTGACAACTTTTACATTGATAATTTGTGTATTGTGAGTAACTTTTTCACTTATATTGTGCACTTTTCACTTACTAACACTTCACTATAACGTTTCGGTATATTCATTTTTTTAATATTTGTTGTAAATAAAGCTTTATTTTAATTATTTTATTTTAGTTACAATTCTCTGCATTTGCACAATAAGAAAAGGGTTGCCATGGTTATTTTTTTTGAAGCGCGGCGCGGAAAAAAAAATAACCATGGCAACCCTTTTCTTATTGTGCAAATGCAGAGAATTGTAACTAAAATAAAATAATTAAAATAAAGCTTTATTTACAACAAATATTAAAAAAATTAATATGCAGAAACGTTATAGTGAAGTGTTAGCAAGTGAAAAGTGCACAATATAAGTGAAAAGTTACTCACAATACACAAATTATCAATGTAAAAGTTGTCAATTTTTCAACTTTAAATGCAAATATCTTTAAAACCTATAAGTCATTGGGCAACTAAATGTATATATTTTCGTGATCTGGAGAACGCCACCTTTCCAGTGACACTCCATTTTTATCCTCGAAATCCGGGATGCTAATCTAAATGTTACCCATTAAAGCAATATGTATATACTATTATGAGTTATTCTTTAAACTGGAATTTAGAACAACATGCCCTGATATCAGTTGTTAAAATGGGTATTGTACGGATATTAATTATTAAATATTAAAAAAATATATGTAGTTGCCGCAAACTTATGGTTTTGAGATGTTTGCATTTAATATTCAAAAGGCGTGTTTTTTCAGATATTTGATGATTTTTGCACTTAGATTTTCTACTTTTATATTCAGTAACACGTCACTAATTCGGTTCTACACATTTGTTTTGGGAAAACTGTAGTATGCCGTCCCAGGATTTCGGGAATAAAATGGATCAAGAATACATATATATACATAGTTATAGCCATAGGCAACTTATGGTTTTCGAAATATTTGCGTTTAAAGTTGAAAACTGTAACTATTTCAAGTACGTATTTTTCGATTTAAAATTAATATTACTCACATTTTTCACTTTTATATCCACTAATACTTCCTAATTAATTTCATAAAATAGTGCAACAATAGTTTTATATCAATTTTGAACTTATAGTATAAATCTATTTATTTAAAAACAACTAAAGGATTACAGTTTGTCAAATAATTAGTATTACCTTATCGACATCTTTTGTAAATGAACTAAAAAAAATGAAGATAATATATTATATTGAAGAAAAAAGATTTTTAGAGTTTTTATCACAAAAAATCTTTTTATTACCCGCTAATGGAATGTGTCAAGTTTTCACTCCAAATGTTAAAATAAGTTCGCATTTCACTTTTATTTTATTTTTTTTAGCTAAATTTATTAATTTAAAAATCACTTAGCACACTCATCACGGGGCATCTCGACAGGATAAAATCTATGTCTTGCGAACTGTCAAATCTATTGCTATTGCCATTGCCAAATCTGTATGTGGGCATTTGTTATCATAAGATAATCATTTGCTCAAAGGCGTAGGGCAGATAGGTTCGAGCTGATGTAGCGCATGCTTTGAGCTCTTGAAAAATTTATTTTATCATTTGCGAAGGTAGCATTGGGGTAGGTATGTAGCTGATGTAGCGCATGTTTTGAGCCCTTGAACTGTTTAAATCTTTTATGTGGAAAATAAAAAAAGGATAAAGATCCTTTTTTTTACAAATTTATTTCTAGGAAAAATAAGAATTCATATTTTTGGACTACTATGTATGTCATAATTGTGGCATACATTTTATATACCAATTAAAATAATAAATTTAAAATGAGCAATGATATTTTGATTTTTGCTAGTATAAGTTTATTAAATTTAAGATTTCGCTTATTCCCAACCCAATTTGCATAATTTTTCTGTAAATTAACAATATTAAACGAAATATTAATTTTTTGAAAAAATATTATTTTAAAAATGTACTTTATTTTTATAATATAACCCAACCGTCTTAATACTCGCTCTTCTAATTTTCATATTACCGAAATGAAAATGCCGTCGGCATATGTGCAAATGGGATATGCTGCATCTTCGAAATTTTCATAGAAATGAAAACTGCGCTGTCAAACTGCTGAAGTGACAGCTTATAGCTTACGATATATGGCATACGAATTAGTTTGCGATATATTGTAAGATATAAGCAATGTGGAGTCTCCACAGGCAATAGGCACGGCAATACAGTTCGCAAGACATAGATATTATTATGTCGAGATGCCCCGTCATTAAAAAGCTAGATTGTTTACAATTATTAGGAAAACGAGGGTTGCCACATCTTAAACACCAAATATGAAGAATTGTTTATCGGTAGCGTTTTCTTTGTTTGTATTTTCGCGTGATTGAATTTCGGTTGAATAGAGCAGATGCTCCAGATTAAGAATATATCTAATTATAGCCCTCGTAGACTTATAGTTTTCGAAATATTTGCATTTAAAGTTGAAAATTTCGCAAAATTTATTTTGCAATTTCTCGATTCATAGCAACCTTTTCTTTTATATTATGCACTTTTTATACACTTACTCTTCACTAAATGGTTTCTACATATCGTCACCTGAAATGCAAAATAACGTAACAACATCTTCGGAAATTAACAGTGGCATGAATTAAACACGACATAAAATGGAACATAAGTGAAAAAAATTTTTAATATTGGTTAAAACTGGTTTATAACTGCGCAGAACCTGAAAATATTGGACATATGTATGTAATATTATGTTTGTAATTTGAAGTAGTGAATCATAATCAATAAGGCACTCAATTTCGAATTTTTTGATGATACGTTATTTTGCATTTCAGGTGACGATATATACGTTATATTATTTATTTGCATATTTGTTTAGGGTAAATTTTTGAATAGCATCCCCGGATTTCGGGGTTTCGGGTTTCTGTGACTTATGGTTTTTGAGATATTTGCATTCAAAGTTCAAAAATTCAACAATTTGAAATGTGTGTTTCTCCCATTTATAATGAATTTTATAGTTATATTTATTACTTTTATATCCACTAACACTTCACTAATTCGTTTCTAACCATTTATTTTATATTAAATAATGCAAAAATAACTTTTATGCAACATTTAACTTTTGTTCACACAATAACAAAAAGGTGGCATTCTAACTAATAATCAATGCTACCTTACGTTCATATTTGACAGAAGAACCAAAAGAAATAAAGAAAACAAATAATACCCCAATGACAGGAAATATATAACACATTAGTTTTCCGCATATAAGCTTAGTATCCAGCTCTCAAGAAATGTAAAAACTTCATATAAAAAAATGCTTAAGAAACGGTCAAGAAAATGCGAATATGGCAAACCTGGTTTTGCGAAGAAATATCAAATCAAAAACTGTTTCTTGAAGGAAAATCAAAGTAATCGTTAAAGTCATCCCAAAATAGTTAAAGCCACTATTATGAAGTATAGTTACTTTTTAAATGTTGTATAAAACTTACAAATCATCAACAACTTTCCTCAAGATAATGAGAATTCTGAAAGATTTTACATTACTCATCTTTTATTCCATTACAACATATGGTAACACTAAACACTAGAAAGAGCGCTATTACACGAGACAACTTTTGTTGCGGCAACTCTTAGTTTATAGGCGAGGAAGCGACGAGGAGAGGGGAATCGCGCCGAGTTTCCAGTGTTCAGCAACTCGCTTTGCGTTCTTATTCGTAACAGTTCGCTGCGACGTTTTTCGGCATTCGTGTTCTTTCTTTCGTAGTACATAGTTGCATTTGCGTATCTTTTTTTGAAATTAATATTTTGAATATATTGAAAAAATTTAATTTCATCTTTTGGTAAGTAATTTGGAAATATGTATACAAATAAACATAATATAATATAAATATTTTAAAAAAGGAGTATGACGAAAAAATCGAATTAATTAAAGATATTGTGAAATGTATGGAGGAAGCCATACAAATTGATTCAGACAATAGTAAAAAGGGTGATATATCTTTGTTTTAATAAATAAAATGTATTTCTTAATTGACTGAGCTGATTAATATATGTGATAGAGTGGCTCAAATACCTATAAGGAAAAAGAAACGACAATGAGTTAAAGTAAAGAGTAGACAATGGGTTAAAGTAAAGCGAAAGGGAATGAGAAAAAAACTCGAACAGAGTTGCGCAACACAAGTTACTCGTGTGAAGGTAATGGGCGACAGCAAAAGAGAATCGCTCGAGAATCAGCAACAAAAGTTGCTTCATGTAATCGCGGACAAACGAATAAGTAAAAGTAAAGTGTTAGTGGATATAAAAGTTAAAGAAGTGTAAAATGCATTATAAATCGGAGAAACACGCATTTTAAATAGTTGATTTTTTGAACTTTAAATGCAAATATCTCAAAAATATATTCTTGATCTGGAGGATCGAAATCAGGGGATGCTATTCTAAATCGCAGCCTTTGTTTAAAATAAGCATTTTATTTTTCACACAAATTTCATTATATGCACTATAACAAAAGTGTTCCGTAGTGACAAATAATAAGGGTTGCCATAATTACACATTTCGCAAGCGAATAAAAATGAATAAAACAAAGGTTATACCCCAAATACATAAACCGTTATCCCTTTCCTTGATAAATCATGATTTTTGAGCGCCCAGGGTTATTTTTTTGAAGTGCTCTAAAAATACAACCCTGTTCGAGCCAATACTGGGGGTGACTGAAGTACTTTTGCGTATTACTCCTTTGAAAAAAAAAATCCTGATCGAGGCAATACCCCGGGGTAACCTAAGTATATTATTATTTCATTACCTAATATTATTATATAATACTAGCAGACCCCGCAGGCGTTGTCCTGCGTGAAATTATGTGTTTTGAAATGAAAAGAAAGTTGAATTTATATTGTGTTGAAAATTATTTATTTACGATTTTTCTACATTTTTTTTCAATGTAACGCAGCTTGATAAACAACATTTTTTAGTTTCTGTTCCGGTGCGTAAATGTACAGAGAAGATGATTTACCAACTCGTGAACACGCCACGCATAGCTGGCCGTGTGCAAAACATGGCACTTCCTGATGTATACTACACGCTCCTAGCGACTATGCTTGTGTCCTGTTGCTTGTCATTTCAAAGGCAATTTTCCCTGGGAACTGAATAGGGAATTCGTAGAATCAACCATTCTGCCCATTAAACAGATTCGCGCATCAAGATTGCGAAAAATAATAATGACAGATCCAACTTTGAGATACAAAAAATGCGGCGGCATACCAAGCTTTGGAGAATTCGTAGAATCAACCATTCTATCCATTACACAGATTCGCGCATCAAGATTGCGAAAAATAATAATGACAGATCCAACTTTGAGATGCAAATAATGCGCCGACATACCAAGCTTTGGAGAAATTCCACTGGATAATTCACGGCTTCGCCTTCATTCTCAAGGCGATCGGAATTTGCCCATTTCCAATCCTTAGCGAATATGATGTAAATGTTTTCGGCAATGTCATTTTTGTTCGTATCATAATTGTCGCGGATTTGAAGGCTGATATGTCGAAATGATCATCGCGAAAAATGTGCAAATTTCATTGGCAAGCGATGTAGCTATCGCACCGTTCATCATTTGATTCTAGTCATTACCATGTTTCAGCAATTGTAATTGCTGGCATGCTTCTCAAAAAGTTGCATACCATTCACAGTAGGTGCAAACCACGTGAAGTGATCCATGACAGTTCAATAGGAGGGGGACCAGCCGCATACCCCCTGATATAAATATTTCGTCAAAATTCTTTTTTATGCTATATGACACAACCCAAAAAATATTCACCTTTAATAATCTGCAAAAAAATTTGTGTTCATTCATACCATTCCTAAGATATTGAATTTTTTGTCCCCCTACAGCTCTTAAAACGTATGGCACATCGATCATTGCTCAGTGCGCTTGTAAGCCCTCGACATCTGTGCCGCAAGAAAAGCATAACTTTAACAAACAAAATAATTTTGACGAAATATTTATATCACAGGGTATGCGTCTCGCCCCCTTCTAATGAACTGCTAATTTTCAAAATCGGTGGTTTTCCGAAATTTACCTGGATCACTGGACGAGGTTTGGCCCAGTACACAATGTCTCAAATGAAGTTGAATCGAGTACATTAATCAATACCAACCGAAAGTAGAAGCAATCGTCGTTTTTCGGGAGGATTGTGTAAACTCGTCCTAATGCATTAGTTGAGAACACACCTGGATGTCCATCTACTGATTGGCCTTGTTTTCTGTGTAACCATTTCTTCGACGATGCATTCCATATATATATATGCAACATCAAGGCATTTCCGAATAGAGCTACATATGTCTTCGCAAACGGATCACTGACGCAAGTTTAGAAAAAACTCGTCAATGTCAATTTTGTTGTTGGCGATGTTTCCGCTGGCTATATTGTATTCTCTGGGTTGAAATAGGCTATGTTCGTAAATGCATCATGACTTGCAGCATAAGCAACAGTAGCAACACTGCAAGTTTGACGTTTGATACTTCTTATACAATTTTTGACAATTTGCAGATACATTTGTTTGCATTTTTGAACGCGTATAATACTAAAATGGAAATTTTGCTGAATCTAACACTAGACGAAATTTGTGAACAAAGAAATGATAGATTTTCTTTAAATTTAAGAAAAAGAAGGGTATTGAAGTCAAAAAAAAAATTTGTAGGTACAAATGTTTGTCTTTTAAAAGACGAAGTATTTATAGAACAAACTTTCGGGATTTTTAAGAAACAGTTTAAAATTTTAAATTATATTGAAGCTTCGAGCATTAAAGCCACATCTAATGTAATACTCGCTTGTGCTATCTTACACAATTTTATCATAAATAAGGGAGGTTATTCTGAACATATTAACGATGCAATAACACATGCCGATATGGAAACCAACAATGAAATCGAAGGAATTCAAGATGCACCCGTTGATTCAGATGATATCAATGGAATCGATAGAAGAAACTATTTTACCACTATGTTTTCATCATAAAAAATTTACTTTACCTCACCTTCCTTTATTTGAATAATTTTTTTATTACTTTTTCTGATGAACTTCATTTTAATTTTTATTGTTTTCATTTACATTTTTAACTACGGTCACAACTTTCTTCCACAATACATTTTTTTCCTTCTACCCGATTTAAACTCGTCCTCCATATTCTACCGTACTCTCAGCAATAACTGTGTCTCCGCATTACTGAGATTTTCACTAAAAATTTAAAAATAATAATTTATACAATTATTATTTACATAATTTAACTAAATTCCAATACAAAAATTAAAATAAAACAGTTTTGCACTTACTTTTCGTCAGACATCGTAGTTAAATGCAGCAAACAATTTTTTGATAGAAATTATGTATGACAGTTGATAGAAGTGTTGCTTTTTTGAACGTTTGATTATTGCAGTGTTGCAATATTGCATTTCTGAACGTTCTGTTTGTTATGCAATCGTCATGATGCGCGTCATGATGCATTTACGAACATAGCCATACACTCTTTGCCTTTCTCCAATTGAACTGCGAAATGCACAACAGTCTGTAAACGAAGTAAATATCTTACAAACGCTTCACTGCAGTTCATGTATCAATCAAATTGGATAGTTGCTGATCTCATATCGTTCAAGGCCAATAACCGCCACTTTGCTTTCTTTGGTGACGTACTTGCAAACTTTTTTGATCGATTTCAACAAACTGCAATGAATTGGAATATATTGAATTAGACAATAGTGGCGAATATGATACGATCCATGTGTTATCAACTTCGATATTGACTCCTCTTAATTGAATGCTGAATTTTCTGCCATTGTCGTCTAGTGAGCGACGCCGATAGAATGGATATTCATTATTTATATTTTAGAGTACATCCAGCATCTAACAGCACCTTATATATGTACGTACGTTGCTTCAAGATAAAGTCCACCAAACAATGTAGCTGTTGTTTGAAAAGCCGTGCTGCGACATCGTGACGATCCTGCTGATTAGTCGCGATTCAATAGTTCTGTAATCTATGACCATTTTGCATTGGAGGTGAATGTAACAAGCAAATCCGGCCGTCTATGCAATAAGAAAATGGTTGCAAGCGAGCATAAAATAAGTGTTTCCACATTTTTTAAACGAATAAAAGTAAATTAAAAAGAAATAAATAAATAATACAAAATGCTGAGATTTAGATTAGCATCCCCCGATTTCGGGTTTAAAATGGGTATATACGGATAGAGGAGGTCCTCCAGCTCAAGAAAATATACATATATATATATCGGGTGATTTTTTAAGAGCTTGATAACTTTTTTAAAAAAAAAAACGCATAAAATTTGCAAAATCTCATCGGTTCTTTATTTGAAACGTTAGATTGGTTCATGACATTTACTTTTTGAAGATAATTTCATTTTAAATGTTGACCGCGGCTGCCGTCTTAGGTGGTCCATTCGGAAAGTCCAATTTTGGGCAACTTTTTCGAGCATTTCGGCCGGAATAGCCTCGAATTTCTTCGGAAATGTTGTCTTCCAAAGCTGGAATAGTTGCTGGCTTATTTCTGTAGACTTTAGACTTGACGTAGCCCCACAAAAAATAGTCTAAATGGCGTTAAATCGCTGCATGATCTTGGTGGCCAACTTACGGGTCCATTTCTTGAGATGAATTGTTCTCCGAAGTTTTCCCTCAAAATGGCCATAGAATCGCGAGCTGTGTGGCATGTAGCGCCATCTTGTTGAAACCACATGAGTCAACATTTAAATGAAATTATCTTCAAAAAGTAAATGTCATGAACCAATCTAACGTTTCAAATAAAGAACCGATGAGATTTTGCAAATTTTATGCGTTTTTTTTTTTTTAAAAGTTATCAAGCTCTTAAAAAATCACCCGATAGATATAGTTGCCCCTGACTTAAGGTTTTTGAGATATTTGCATTTTAAGTTCAAAAATTGGACTATTTAAAACGCGCGTTTCTCCCATTTATAATGAATATTACACTTATATTTTTATATATAATATTATATTTTTAACTTTTATATTCATCAACACTTCACTAATTCGGTTCTACACATTTGTTTTGTATTAAGGGGTTATATCCACTTGGAAGTTCGAAAAAATATGTTTTTGTGTTAATATTTTCTGGACAGGCTTTTTATTGAATATATATAAAACATATGAATATTTAGCGAATCTAACGTATTTTAAGAATTCATATTTTATTAATAAAAAGATTGGGTCCCGTCGTTCTTCTAGAAGATCTCCTAAAAGTCCTTCACAAAAAGGTGTTTGGAGGAAGATATCTCTGATCTAAAATATCTGAAATAAAAAAAAAAACCAAAAGGATTGATTGATTGATTGATTCAATATGAGGAATGCACCGCGACCTTTGGTCTATTGTGCTCTCTCCTAACTTACATAGACTCACCTAGCCCCAGCGCATTGTGCGCTAGTGAGGCTATGCGATCCCTATCCGGAAACATTCATCCAAGGGCCTTAGTCCTGCTCCGGCAGTTAACGCAAGAGAATAGGCCCAGGTTGTACAGGTGCCTATTCAGCTTGCAGTGGCCGGTATACCATGCGACCAGTAGCCTGAGTTTGTTCCTGGGAAGGTTTATTACAACCTTGAACCTACTCAAATTGTATCCTCCCATTAGCAACTTGGCATGTCTCATACCGCGCGTTTGCCGCCAATGCTCCTCCCTTCCCACTCCTTCCTTGCGGTATGTGGACCTACCCCAATAAAGGGTTCTGGTCCCACCATCTTGGTGGAGGCTGCGGAGCGGGCTAGCTCATCCGCCAGTTCATTACCGGCTATACCTCTGTGACCAGGCACCCAGATTAGGTGTACCTGGTTACGTTCTGCAAGGCTGTTCAGCCTTTCCCTGCACTCCTGCACTAATAGCGATTTGATTTCGTAAGAGGAGATCGCTTTTAGCGCCGCTTGATTATCGCTGAGAATGGCTATTCTCTCATTGCGATAGTTGCGATGGAGGTTTATTTCTATACACCGACTTATGGCAAAAACTTCTGCCTGGAAAATGCTTGGGCACTCTCCCATGGGTATGGAGAGCTTAGTGCGTGGGCCCGCGATCCCTGCACCGATTCCCTCCGACATTTTCGAGCCATCGGTGTACCACCTCAGAGTGCTATTCCTCAGCATCAGCTCGAGATTGGAATCATTCCACTCGTCTTTGCTGCCGAGGGTGGCCTTACTGCAATTACAATGTCGTCCGCATACCCTTGGCAGCAGATCCCATTGTTCGTTAGCAGTACTAACCAAAAGTATTACTTTTAGGATAGATAAATACAGGTAATGATCGAAGAAATAGTCAAAATTTTGATTTCAGACAAAATGGCGGCTTCCCAACAAAAAAAAATTTTTTTTGCACGAAAAACAAATACGATCATTACTCCGAAACTGTTTACCGGATTACTTTCAAATTTACAGAAAATATTCTCGAATATACATATATACATACATTCAAAATATGCAAAAATTACAAGTGGACATAACCGTTTATATAGTGCAAAATTAACTCTAATTCCATATTTAAATGAAATGCATTTATTCATATAATAATAAAAGAGTTATATTTTAACCAATAACACAGCCCGACAAAATTAAAATAAGATGTTTGCTTCTTTGAATTTATCAACTTATCCTAGTTAATTTGGGCGCGCTGAATTCAAATCTGTAATCAGTTTGTCTCTATCAGCGCTAGTTATCATGATATAGCTTTTTTATACCCTCCATTTAACTTATGACCGGAAAAAAATTTTTTAATTGAAATATTTTTTTCGTTTCATAAGTATATTTTACCTTCCAGTCAATTTATAGGTATCAAACCGGTTCAGTTAAGATATGTTTTTTTGATGAATTCGGTTAATTTAACTTAGTAACTCATTTACTGGATGGTATATAAATTCGGTACAAGCAGTTTCAGAAAATATTATTTTTTGTGTAGTTGCTAGCTGATTAACGGGAATTTTATTTTTATAATATTATTGAGAACGTTATTCTTTCTTATTGCGCTCCAATTGCATATCGGAAGTTAGTTGCTTGTAAGATGTGGTTTATTGCAGTTGGCAAAGCTTTTTAAAAAGTGTTGATCTAATTAGAAATGACTTCCAATAGAAGACGGTGTAAAAATTACGCTGATACATTTTGTTACATTTGTGGAGAATACACATTTAAAGAAAACATAAGACCTATTTCGGAATTTGTTAAAAAATCGTATTTAGATTACTTTGGAGTTGATCTTGGTGACCAAGATAAAAGCTGTGCTCCACACATTGTGTTCAAAACTTGCTGTGTAAATTTACGACAGTGGACTCAAGGAAAACGAAATAGGCTTAAGTTTGGTGTGTCGATGGTTTGGAGAGAGCCCAGAAATCATTTGGACGACTGTTACTTCTGTTTAGTAAGTATTGCTGGTATTAATAGGAAAAATCGAAATAAGTGATTGCGACAGTGTTTTCGAAGACACAGAAACTATTCCTCAACGTTTTAATCAATGCGAGTTGAATAACTTAATGCGAGATTTGGCCTTATCAAAAGAAGCGTCTGAAGTGTTAGCTTCGAGGTTAAATGATAAGAAATTGTTAGAACGGGGAACAAAAATAAAATTACCGCTCCAGGGATAAAGCTTTTTTAACATTTTTTACTAAGGAAGGCAATCTGGTGTTTTGTAATAATATAAATGGTCTTATGAAGGAAATGGGGCTATCCAAGTACCCACCTAGCGATTGGCGTCTCTTCGTGGACAGTTCCAAGAGAAGTTTGAAGTGCGTTTTATTCACAATGGCATTGTGTATGCATCAATTCCAATTGCGCACTCCACAACAATGAAAGAAGAATATAACAACATTGCATTAGTGATGAAAAAGATAAAATACCAAGACCACCAATGGATCATTTGTGTTGATCTTAAAATGGTCAATTTTCTTCTTCGACAACAGCGTGGTTATACTAAGTACCCTTGCTTTTTGTGTCTCTGGGATAGCAGATCCAAGCAACAACATTGGCGGCAAAAATATTGGCCTACGAGAGAAAAAATGATTGTTGGCGATAAAAATATTGTAAATGAATCTCTAGTTCCACGTGAAAAGATCGTCCTACCACCGTTGCACATCAAATTAGGACTCATGAAGCAGTTTGTTAAGGCTTTGAATCGCGATGGGGAATGTTTTGCATATATTTGCAGCAAAATGCCTAATCGGAGTAGAGATAAGATTAGAGCCGGAGTTTTTGACGGTCCCCAAATAAGGCAGTTTATGAATGACAACGATTTTGATAAGTCAATGACCGAAACTGAACGAAATGCGTGGGCATCATTCGTGCAAGTTATAAAAAAATTTCTTGAAAAATAATAAAGCTCCAAATTATGTTCAATTAGTGGAGAATATGCTGGATAAGTTCAAACACCTTGGCTGCAACATGAGTATTAAAAATCCATTATTTGCACAGTCACTTGGACCGATTTCCCGAAAATTTGGGTAACGAAGAACAAGGAGAAAGGTTTCACCAAGATATCAAAATTATGGAGAATCGGTAGCAGGGAAGGTGGGATACACATATGATGGCAGACTACTGTTGGGATTTGTAAAGAGACTCTGATCCGGCTGTTCATTCCAGATTGTCTCTTAAAAGAAGCTTTACATTCTGTAAGTAGAATTATATATATTTATTTGGGTGTGTCATTCTGAGGCAACCTTTTTTTTTCAACTGAAAAACAGGCTAAAAACTTTCGAAAATGTGAAAAAGAAAGTCACTCAAAAGATGAGCTCTTAATATTAATATTAAGAGGTGCCTATTTCAAATTTTCTGTTTTCCATATAAATTACATGGAAAAAAATCATTTTTTTTGTGGTGGTTATTGTGCGGAGGTTATTATATGTGCACGCGATGGCTGCCAGTAGGGATGGTAAACTCGATTCCGGCTCCATCCAAACTCCACCTCGGTCAGGTGTAACACATGCGATGGATGGAGCCATCTTAAGACCTGTTCAGTTTGTAAATATGGTCGCTGTGGATTTAGTGGGAGAAAGTGTGAGGTTTCGTGCAGTGATTAAACGAGAAGGTTGTTAGACGAGTGGGATTGGGGCATGCAAAGAGATGGCTAGTGTCATGGGGAGACTCATTGCACGCAGAACATATGTTGGATATGTCGGGGTCTATTCTGGAAAAGTAGGAGTTTAACCTGCTACAATATCCAGAACGAAGCTGCTTAAGGGTCATTCGCGTTTCTCGCGGCAAATCGAGTTCTTCGTTTGGAATGGGTGGTGATTTGACTCCAAGAAAGCCGTTTACTGGAAGGGAGTCGGTGAAGGTGAAGGAACCGGAGGCGGTTCCGTTCCAAGCAGGTGGCTGCAGGGGTGATTTCTGCGAAAACATCCCAGCAGGTACTGCCTGGAGAGGAGTTCATTATGCTCCTTAACTGGGAGCATAAGCTTCTCACTATGTAGGTGTTCAATGGGAGACATCAGGAGGCATCCTGTCGTAGTCCGCAGTGTGTGTTCTGTCAAGTCTGTAGCTTCTTCATCTGAATTCCACTGCATCCAGACAACAATATTGATGCTCAAGTCTGTACTTCTTCGTCCAGTTCGTAAATGTGGTCGCTGTATATTTGGTGGGGGAGAGTGTTAAGTTCCGTGCAGCGAGGAACATAAAAAGGTCGGAGAGATAGCCGTTTACCTTTGAACACATGCAGTCGACTCCATTGTCCTACGTCAATATCGTAAGTTTCGAGATATAGAAGCTAAACAATAGCGGGGAGAAGACACCACCCTGCGGAACCACCTGTTTAATTCTTTTCAGTTTGGATTTGTCTCCTCGAAACAGTACGGATGATTCACGACTGCTCAGGTAGTTCATGGTCCACCTCTTCAGTCCTGGAGGGAGCGTAGTTTTTTCGATGTCCTCAAGTAGCGTTTTGTTATTGATTGTGTCAAAGGCTTTTGACAAGTGTAAAACTGTGAGGATCGTTCTCTCGCAGGGTAGTTTCTGGTTAATGCCACGAACCATTTGGGCGTTTACGACGCTAAGACCTGTGGTGGTAGTGTGCACTTTTTTGTAAGCCATGCTGGTTGTTTGCTAGGCTCAGGTGGTGTGTGAAGATCTGGAGTAGCAAGGCCTCAAATGTCTTCACTACCGGGGAGAGAAGAGTTGTTGGGCGATAGGACTCCCTTTTGTTGGCGGGTTTCGCAGATTTCAGTAGTGGGACTACTCTCATTTTCTATACATCGGGTATTTGAAGAGTGGTCAGCGACAGGTTAAGGACCTTGGTGAGGTAGCTCCCGTCGTGCCTAGAAGTTTTAGCATCAGCATATTTATTCCATCAGCGGCAATGGATTTGGATGATTTTGTCTTATTAATGACACTCTGAACCTCCTCATCGCTCAATGTAAGTGGTGCGCAGTCTCTTGGAATTTTGCGCAGCCGTCGGGTAACAAATCATTTTCCTCCAAAGGGTGCAGTGTAAATTGCCGGCTAAAACAGCATGCGCACTTCTTCACGTCCGAAGAGGCATGGCCATTGAATTCAACTTCAACTCGATCGTCGTGTGTTTTCGGATTAGACAAAGCCTTGACCGTAGTCCAAATCTTACTCACACCGGTGGAGACGTTACAGGACTTCAAGTGTTTTATCTATTTTCTTTGCTTGTGTTGATTTACCAATCTCCCAATCTCCAAATTGAGCTCCCTTATTCGGGGTTTACAGGGATCGGCATGGCGTAAGGTGTCGCGCTAGTTAATTATTTACTCGTTGTGAATAAAATAAATATAATTTTAAGTCAGCCAATGAGATTGGTACTGACTGATCCTTTATTCGTTTAACAATTCACAGTATACACATGTACTTAAGTATTGAATATATTAAACTTAAACTGTACCTTTTAAAGTGGTATACAGAACTTGTTATTCGGCAGTCGATAATGATAAAGTGACTTCGAGGCTATTGTTCCAGTTGCTTATATAGGCTATGCTTATCGCTGCTCATACTATTGAGATGGTAGTTGTTTACTAGTACATAACTATTTGGGTTGTTATTGTTTGTTGTGCTGATAGTGCGCTTCTATTGTTCTAAGATAAAGTTGTTTTGATGATTTTTCTTTAATGTTTACTGAAAGATAAGGTTGTGGTTAAAGTATTAACTCTCCCCTCTCTTGTGAAGAATAGATCTCCTGATCTATACTTGAGTCTTGAGTAGATGAGTCATTCCTACACGTTCTATGGTAGCGTTGTAGTTTCTTAGATATATTTAATTATATATAGTTTGAATATTACAAATATACTTAATCCTAGGACTACAAGTACTCCTCATAGTTATGAACATATTCTTGATTGGGTGTTCTTCAAATGGTATTAAAATTTGTTTAATTTTTTAATGTTGTCAAATTGATATTCGTTTTCTGATTTCAATATTTCAAGAATGTGAATTCTTTCGTTTCCATTAAGCTATAATATAATCTTTAATTTCTTGTTCTGGTTGTGGAATACTTCTGAGTCAATAATAATTGTTTCATTAAATTGTATTAAATTCGATCCTTCAATTGATTTTCCGTTTAAAATATGTTTTCCTTGTAATACGACATTACCATGTCCTAAATCTATAATAGGTGCGTTATTTTCTTGGATAACATTACAATGGGCTTCGTAACCTTTGATCATTGGTATTGTACAATTGTCATTAGGTTCTTGTTTACAAATATATTTACTTAAATTACTTTTACATTTAGATGCTAATATTATTTTATCTCCACATTTACTTACGATTTTATTCATATCCAAAATGCCTTGACGATAGGATAATGGAGTAACTTTGTATGTTGTGCATTTCTTTTCAATGACTGGATATTTATAAATTACAATGAAAGTGTCGTCTAATCTACCTACATGCGTGTCTGCATATTCGAGTATGTCAATAACCGGTATACTAGTTTGTCCCTTTCCTAATATCCTTTCAATCTCGTCCGTATTTATTGCTGCTGAATAAAAATTTCCGTTGTTCGCGAAATTAATTGTCATAGTTAAGTCAAATAACTCCTTGTATAATTCCTGCAATACAACTTTTTGTTTAATTGTCTTAGTATTAAATGTTTTCATTATTATTTCAAAGTTGGAATTAATTTGTCTTTGTTTGTTATTATTTTCAATTATGTCGTTGAGTATTGTTTTAATTTCAATCAGGTCGACGTGGTCTGGGACTCCTGTGATAAATTTCAAAATCGATCCTAAGAAATCAAGAGATCTTGAGCGTCTGGCTCGTCCATTATTCAGTAGTTGTTTTCTGAGGATTTCTATTCTGTTGAACAATGCTGTTTCTGTTGCGTCTTCACTAGGCATCTCTCCTTTATGTTCGGCGATTTTGTAGTATGGTTTAAGTATTTTGCTTAAGTTCGTCATATGGAATAGGTACTGATGTTCTTGATACAAAAATGATGGGTCAGTCTCGGTTAACACGTACTTGCGATCTTGTAAGTCGGTTATTTCCTGAGCTAAGGATGTTGCTAGGATTAATGTTAGCATTATCATCATCATTGTTTCTGAGGTTGTCCTTGTGTACGATCTTCCCCTCCGTTGTTAAAATTGTGTCCTCACGATTCTCTTGTACGGTTTTCTTCAAATAGCGTGGATTTGTTTTATTTCGTCGGTTTTGTTTCACATAAACTGTTTGTCCTGTTTTATATTCCTTTTGTGTTCGTTTTTTTTTTGTGGTATGATAGCATATACTCCTGCTTATTTTCGATCAGTTCTTTTATTCCTTCAGTCTTGCTCCTTTCAAAAATAATTCGATAGGTTTCCTTTTTTTGTGACGGCATGTATTGTCCTATTGTATTCTTTGATTGCGTTGAATAGTTCTTCAGTCGCAGTTGATTTATTTTGTTTAATGCGCATTCTAGTAATTTCCAGAATGGTTGAATGCAGCCGTTCAACTTGAGCGTTCTATGTTGAATGGTTTGCTGCGGTCATTGAATGTTCAATATATAGCCGTTGGAATAGAGCTTTTGCTGCTATGCTATTAAATATAGTCTCGTTATCAGTCATTAGTTTATTACAAAATGGGAATATTTGTATGAGTACTTCCTCTAATATTTTGTAGAATTCTCTTTTGTCGTTTAATTTTCTCATATATGCGTATTTTGAGAATCTATCTATACATGAGAGATACATTGTTTTATCGATTTCAAATATGTCCATTTGTATTTGTGTGCCTATACCTTCAGGTATGGGTGTTTTTGCATAAACTTGTTTTGTCGGGTGGCGTTCGTATTTGTTCTCTTTACAAATGCTACAATTTCTAGTTAGTCGGATTACATCATTTTTTATATTTGGCCAATAGCGAGTTTCTAGTATCTCTAATGTATTATTTTTTGCTGTTTCTATGTGCTCTTTCATGCGTATGTTTAATTATATTTTCTCTATCCTCTTCACTCGTAATGTCCTTTAGTAGATTTTGACAAAAACCTTTTTCTCTATATTAAATGAAGAGTTTATAATATCATGAATTTCATACCAGGTTTCTAGTATAGTGTGAAATGCGGTCGTGATATTGGGTTTGATAATTTTCGTTAGTGTATCTATCAAGTCTTGTGATGTGATGTAATTAAATCTCTCGTGGTTTGCAAAAATTGTTGCTCTTTCTAATGCATTTTGTTCACATTTTTTTTATCACAATTTGTGTTTTAAATTGGTTCAGTGGAGCGCTGACATCTTTAATTCTGATTGACGAGGATGATTCCTGCGAGTGTATTGAGTCGTTCGTTGTTACGTTTACTTTTCGGCTGAGTGCGTCGGCTACTACATTTAAATCTCCTTTAATATATGTAATTTTTGCTCCGTATTCTTCTATAAAATTTTTCCATCGTTTTAGTTTTGAATTTGGGTTGTCCTCTGATATTGAAAAAATTAGGGATTGATGATCGGTGTAAATAGTAGTATTACTAGTGAGAACATACAGATAATTCCTAAGTTTCTTCAGTGCCCAAACGATTGCTAACATTTCTTTTTCGTTTGTTGAGTAATTCTGTTCAGTTCGCGTTAATGTACGTGAAATGAATGCTATAGGTTTCTTGCCTTGTGACAATACAGCTCCAATCGCATGATTGCTTTATGTCTGTAGTCAAATCAAATCCTTTTCAAAATCTGGTTGGAATAATTCTATTTGTTCTTTTAGTTTATTTTTAGTGTTTCAACTGCTTTAAGTGCTTCGTCATCTAATTTTACATGTACTGAGCTACTTTTATTCTTTGAAATATTACCATTCTCTCCTCGTAGGTAGAGTGTTAATGGTTTCGTTATGGATGCAAATCCTTTTATAAATTTTCTATAAAATGAGGTCATTCCCAAGAAAGATCTTAAGTCTTTCAAATTTGTAGGGGTTTTGTACCTATCTATAGCTTCTATTTTTCCTGGATCTACTGTAATTCTACCGTTTTTAATTATATGTCCTAAAAATTCTGTCTGTCTTTGAAAAAAATTTTGACTTTTCATCCGAGATTTTCATATTGGCTGCGTGTAAAGTGTGTATTATATTGGTGATATCTTTCATATGTTGTTCAGGGTTAGCTGAATATATTAGGACATCATCTATATACACGTATGCGCATACTCCTATGAATGGTCTGAGGATGTCGTCAACACATCTTTGAAAGATCGACGGTGCGTTTTCAGTCCAAATGGTAGTCGTAGAAATTCATATTTGGCATTATTTATTGAAAATGCTGTTTTTTCCCTGTCTTCTTTTTTTATTTTAATTTGATGAAATCCTGATTCTAAATCTAGCGTCGTGAAGTATTGTGCTTCTCCTAGGTTTTGGAGCATCATGGTGATGTCCGGAATGGGATATCTATCAGCGATTGTTTGCGCATTTAACTTCTGGAAGTCAATAACCATGCGTCTTTTTGGGTTGCCTTGTTCGTCATTCCCTTTTTTAGAAACTGTCCATATGGGTGAATTGTACGGGCTTTTGCTTGGCTGTATTATTTCATTATCTAATAATTTTTTTATTTCAGTTTCTACAAATGCTCTATCCGCTTGGGGGTATGGATACTGTCTGACCCAAATAGGATTAAGGTTTCTGTTCTGATTTCTGCCTCTACTGTAGTTACGTAGGGTAATGTTTTACTCTGGTCATTTCTTTTCATTAATTCAGTTATTTCTTTTTTATACATTTCTTCTCCTATCATGTAATTTATTCTTGTTAATTTATTCTTTTTCACAATTAATACATTTCTTTCGGTATCTATCATTGCTTTCATTTGCTTTAAACCTTTAATTCCTATCAAGAAATCGAAATCTTGTAAGGTATCGAGTTCTAAAAATTCCATACTGAATCCTATTATATTCACTTTCTTTTTTATATTTAATTAATGATTTACCGTGTAAGTAGCGGCTTGTTTTTTACCTTCTACTTCTATCCTTTTTGCGTGAGGGAATTTTGGATTAACATAATTTTCTTCTGCACCACTATCAATTAAAATATACACTGAGTTACCTTCTTCTGTGGTCCTTACAAGCGTTGGTAACCCATGCCTTAGAATAAAAAAATATTCATCCTGTTCATATTCTGTATTTGATTGTTGATCGTGTGTAATTTGGTTGATCCGTTGATTCTTCGGTTGTATATTAGCATGACTTGTATTATCTCGTACTCGTTTGTATCCCAATGCACCTGCTACCTTCTTAAATGGATTTTGATAATTCTGTCGAGGCTGTGGATTTCGTGGTGGTTGTTGCTGATTCTTGTTGTAACCTTGTCTCGTTGGTCTACGGAATATGGTAGATGAATCGATATCCATTGGTTCAACTGGGGGTTGTTGTTGATAAGAATAATTATTCTGAAATTATGATTCTAATGATGGTTGTATCGTGGAATGTACTCGAGGTTCTGATGGCGTGAATCATGTTGCATTGTACGGGCGATACTGTAGGCATCTGCTAATGTTGTGCAGGCTCGTGCATAGATGGCATTCTTGATAGCTACACTTCTCAGTCCAGTGACGAATGTTCTGATTGCTTTAGCTTGGATTTCTTGTGTCAATACTTGGATTATTCGTTCTTCCTTGTGTGTCATCTCAATCTTGGGTAGCACTACATTCAATGCTTGGTTCAGATTGTCATAATATACATGCAGTGGTAGTTCTTTTTGTTGTATTTTCATCATATCTTCCTCCAGAACGTATATTGGTCGTTTGTCGGCATAGGAATCGTCTAGCCTATCGACGATATCTTGGAAGTTTCTCTTTACGTTGTGGTTGATCAGGATCTGTGCTGCTTTGCCAATAATTTTTCCTCTGATCATTATTAATGCTTGGGCATATATATTATGTCCTTCGAATTGTCGTATGTCTTCCATTAATGTGGTTGCTACTTTCCTCCAATTCCTGTATTCGTTGTAATCACCATTAAATTGTGTTAGTGTTTTAAACATATTCAGATCCACTTCTTCTGGTCTGGTGTAAGAACATATTTGTTCTGTTCGTTGTGGAATGGTTAGATTAGATTAGATTTATTTATGAGGAATGCACCGCGACCTTTGGTCTATTGTGCCCTCTCCTAGATCACATGGACTCACTTAGCCCCAGCACGTCGATGAATTCCAAAATTTTACTGGGTGCTAATGAGTCGATGCAATTCCTGTCCGGAAACATGGATCCGAGGGCCTTAATCCTGCGTCTGCAGACTGCTGTGCAGTCGATCAGCAGGTGTTCCGGTGTTTCAGGCTCCATGTCGCAGAACCGGCAGTCAGTGCAAGAAGATAGGCCCATGTTATATAAATGCCTATTTAACTTGCAGTGGCCAGTATAAAATGCGACCAAGAGCCTAAGCTTATTCCTGGGGAGGTTGATTACAACTTTGAACCTACTCATGTTGTACCCTCCCATTAGCAACCTGGCATGCCGCATGCCATGAGTTTGTTGCCAATACTTCTCTCTGCACACTCTCTCTTCTTTGCGAAGTAGCTCCTTTATAGTATGGGGACCCACCCCTGTAAAGGGTTCAGGACCTACCATTTTGGTGGAGGCTGCGGAGCGAGCGAGCTCGTCTGCCAGTTCGTTACCGGCTATTCCTTTGTGACCTGGCACCCAAATTAGGTGCACCTGGTTTCTTTCCGCAAGGCTGTTCAGCCTTTCTCTGCACTCCTGCACTAGCAGCGACTTGATCTCGTAGGAGGAGATCGCTTTAGTGCCGCTTGACTATCGCTAAGTATGGCTATCCGCTCATTGCGATAGTTGCGATGGAGGTTTATATCTATGCACGGACTTATGGCAAAGACTTCCGCCTGGAAAATGCTCGGAAACTCCCCATAGGTATAGAGAGCTTGGTGCGTGGACCCGCGATCCCTGCACCAATTCCTCCGACATTTTTGAGCCGTCGGTGTACCACCTCAAAGTGCTGTTCCTCAGAAGCAGTTCAAGGGTGGAGTTGTTCCACTCATCCTTGCTTCCGAGGGTGACCTTAAACTTCTTAGTGAAGTTAACCGTTTTGGTAGTGCTGTCCTTCGGGAGGAGGGCGATTGGTATATTACCGCTAATCTTTTCCATCCTCTGGGACGATATTACCTTTCCTTTGCCAAACCCTTCTGCCGTTATTTGCAGAAGCGTGCTCTTGGCTACTTGGCCGATAACCAAGTGCAGCGGTGTGAGTTCAAGAAGGGCCTCCATAGCTGCCGTTGGGCAGGTGCGCATTGCGCCCGTCATGCAGACACAGGCTAGCCGCTGCAGCTTCGATAATTTAATTCCTACCGAGGTCTGCGACGCTACTGAGGCCCAGGCTACCGCCCCGTGCGTGATTATCGGACGCACTATCATGGTGTACAACCACCTAACAATCCTTGGCTTACAGCCCCAGGACTTAGCCGCCAGCCGATTGCACACCATTAATGCCTTTGTTGCTTTGACCAAGGTCAGGTCCACGTGTTGCTTCCACCGCAAAGTGGAGTCTAGCGTGAGACCAAGGTATTTGACCTTATTGGTCATCTCTATCACTCTCCCTCCTAATGTGAGGTTCCTGAGACCGGGCAGGGACCTGCGTCTCGTGAACAGGACAATGGTCGTCTTGGAGGGGTTGATGTTCAATTCTACCCCCTGCACCACCCCTTTGCCAGGTTTAGACCTCTTTGTATCAGGTCGCAGAGAGTGTCCTCATATTTGCCTTTGGCTATAATAACAATATCATCCGCATACCCTTGGCAGCGGATCCCATTGTCCGTTAGCATTGCTAACAGGTCGTCTACGACAAGACTCCACAGCAGGGGTGATAACACACCCCCTGTGGACAGCCTCTTGTTGTGCCGAGACGAATACTCTTATCTCCCACTGTGGTCTCAGCAATTCTGGTGCGCAGTACGGCTTCTATCCATCTACGCACCGGTGCTGCCACATTTCTTTCTCCAGTGCTCTGGCCACACTCCTGTGAGAAGTGTTGTCAAAGGCACCTTCGATGTCCAAGAACGCGCAAAGCATCACCTCCCCGTTCTCCAGAGAACTCTCTATCTCAGAGGTCAGCTGGTACAGAGCAGTACTGGTAGATCTGCCCGCTCTGTACGCATGCTGAGCCGCATGCAGAGGTGCCCTCTTCAGCGCTTTCGACCTTATGTCATGGTCCACGATCTTCTCCATGGTTTTTAGTAGGAAAGAAGTCAGACTGATTGGCCTGAACGATTTCGCCAATGAGTAATCTTTCCTTCCTACTTTGGGTATGAAGATCACCTTCGCTGTCCTCCATATTACAGGGATATACGCCATTGCGAGGCTCTCCCGCAGCAGCCGAACCAGGTGTGGCAGTAAAAGCTGCTCCCCCTGCTGTAACAGCGCTGGAAAGATGCCATCCAGTCCCGGAGACTTGAATCTCTCGAACGAGGCCATTGCCCACTTGATTGAGTCCGCCGTATACAGCTGCTTGGCTATCCTCCAATCCTCGCGGGATGGCCTGTGTTCGATCACGGAACACACGGAATGGTTGCACTTCTTCCTAATTGTAGTTCGGATAACTGTCGTTGCAGATCGGCGACTACGTGGGTTAATGCAATTAAATTTGCTTGTTCTGTCATCTTGCTGGTTTATTTGTTGATTTATTTTACTAAAAATCGGTCTCCAGTTGTATTCTTGGAGCGCTGCTTGATATGGTATTCTTTCTATGAAAGCGTGTTGTTTGCTAAGGATGGTATATTGATCCTTGACTTTCAATTTGTTGTCGTATTAGGTCTTTTATGTGAATCCCTTTTGATTGACGTTGTGTGGGATGATGCACTGGTAAACTTCTTCGATGGTTTAAATGAATCCTTTTTTTGTTTCCAGGGACTAGGTTCTTCCCTTTCAGGCAGACTGACTAAGGATATTATTGATGATCCTTTTTTGTTGCTGCCCCACGTTGGGCGCCAGTTAATTTATTTACTCGTTATGAATAAAATAAATATAATTTTAAGTCAGCCAATGAGATTGGTACTGACTGGTCCTTTATTCGTTTAATAATTCACAGTATACACATGTACTTAAGCATTGAATATATTAAACTTAAACTGTACCTTTACAAGTGGTATACAGAACTTGTTACTCGGCAGTCGATAATGATAAAGTGACTTCGAGGCTATTGTTCCAGTTGCTTATATAGGCTATGCTTATCGCTGCTCATACTATTGAGATGCTAGTTGTTTACTAGTAAATAACTATTTGGGCTGTTATTGTTTGTTGTACTGATAGTGCGCTTCTATTGTTCTAAGATAAAGTAGTTTTGATGATTTTTCTTTAATGTTTACTGAAAGATAAGGTTGTGGTTAAAGGTTAAAGTATTAACTCGCTCGTTTGCTTTAACAACTGCTTTGGCTGGGAAATCAGGGCGGAGTTCCGCAATTCTTTCAGCCGGGATGAAGTGAGCGGTAGCTGGTGCGATCACCTTACGGAATCGACGTTCGCCAACGGTTACGTCCGTAGGAATGGGTAGGACGGTGAAGTTGTTCTCAGTAAATTCTGTGAAGCTGGCCCAGTTAGCTTAGTTAAAGTTAACGCAAATGCGGTTGTCCAACGAAATAAAGTTGGGAAGTTTTTCGTTCGAGATAATTATGGGTAGATAATTTGATGCGAGAGTTAGCATAGGTCATGCTATTTATCATACCACCACTGACCAGAATGGGAGTCGTTCTGCCTATTTGAGCTTCTATGGACCGTAGAGGTCCTTTGTTGGCCACTCTGGTGGAGTGGCATCGCAGTGCACGAACTAGATGCAGGTTGCACAACCGTTGAGGGTAAAGTCGCAGTAGTGCGTTGGCAACATGTGGGCACGTAACTCTTAGTTCAATCCCTGTGTGTATTAAGGCCTAAGTAGGTCTTAAGATGGCTCCATACATTGCATGTGTTACACCTGGCCGAGGTGGAGTTTGGATGGAGCATTTCAGCGCAATCGCATCAGAAAAATTGCTCCCGGGCCGGGTTGGACTCAATGCCAGCACGAATCAGAAGGATACGGAGCAACCCTGCTGTAAGGCGTTGTTCCATTGACGACAAACTTAAACTAAGACTTACCGATCTAAACGGGGTTAGATCGTTTGCTGATTGACCACGATTCAATAATTCCTTTATGCGTATTCCGTTAGTGCAAGTGAATGTAACAAACAAATCCGGCCGTCCATAATTCCGATGTCATCGCATCCTGCGAGTATTCTTGCATGTGCTTGGGCTGCCAATGTATGTTGATGGCAAAATCATGAGTTGGGCAAGGTTTGTCACATGTTCATTGCTATTGACCTCACCTCGTAAGGGAATATACTCTACAGATCTAAGCTTGGCTTGATTGAAGCGATTAAAATTGAGTCGTTCTGTCTCCATCGCCACGTACACATCAACTGCATACTGTTGAAATAATCGGCGATATATCAAGAGATGGTTGTCAATTCCTTCGCGAATCATAAATCGATACGCGTAAAAGTTCATTGCACTGAACTTATTTGTCTCGACATCTAAAAGTTACAAAAAAATGAATTTACAATCAAAAGTGTATGTTTTTCTTTTACTAACAATTGGCCGGATTGGCTATGTTGTATCTCAAGTGATAACCATCTTCACCACGGCAGAACGATCGATGAGTTTCACTGTTTCGCTCTAATGCATCTCCGGCTCGACTTTTAATAACAATATCACGGAATTCTAAATTATCGCCAACAACAACATTCATTGACAGACGCTGCATTACATTTCCGTATTATTCGAATTTGATAATTCACCATAAAGAACTGATCGCAATGTCTCTGGTGGAGGACTTTCACTTTTCCAACTTTGCGTTTACGCAAAACAGCGAAGCCGGTTCTTTTGGAGATTTCAATACATCGCAATGCGGGCAAACGACAGACATCGATTTTATTCCTATACCTTCCTAAATCCACAACGAACAACCTCTGAAGATTTCATTAAGATTGGTCCAGCCGGTTTTAGCCGCAGCGTTACAAACGAACAAACATTAGGGGTATTCTCTTGCTCTTGCAAGATTGCAGATTGCAAAAATACTATACCGAAATATACAAGAGCACGAGAGCACCCATTGCAAAATCTAGTGGTATATGAACGGCTGATTCGGTCAATTTATTGTGAATGACTATTATGCATAGCTATTGTGAATTGGCGCACCTTCTGCATACATTTTTAACAAAAAAAACTAACAAATCTTTATAATTTAAATAGAAATTATAAAATCTATTTAAAACTTACCTTCCTCAACAATTTAACGACGTAATATGTCTTTATGTATAATGACAGCTAAAACAGGGTTGCAATTATATTTTTGCGTAACATTGCACGCAAATATACATAGGTTTTGGTCTGACATATTTTACAGCCATTGCAAATAATTTTCTGCGTGTGTTTGTTGTTGTGCCAGTGCACCAAGAGGAAATATATGCAATTCTTGCACCGTGCAGGGGTTTTGCAAGAGCAAGAGAATACCCCTATTAATTTTTATAGATACAGATTACGTAATAAAATGCGAAAGGAGTATTACGCGAAAGTACTTCAGTCACAAGGGGTACTGGCTCGACCATGGTTGTTTTTTTAGAGCCCGGTCACCCCGGGTATTGGTTTAACTAGGGTTATTTTTTTAGAGAGCGCCCAAAGGCTATCAACGCAGAAAATAGTATTTCACATAATTCGCAAAGTTTTGAATTCTTAAACGCGAAAATTTTAAAAAAATATTATTATTTTTTTTTACATATTCCTCCTCTGGAGAACCTCTCCTATCAGTACATACCTAAATTCGTTGTCAATCCCTCGCCGCCAAAGTAATCGGAATCGTGCCTTCCACGCGAAAGAATGGAAGACGTCCAGGTGTTGTTGCGACCAGGGTTATTTTATTGCAGCGAGGCCGAAAGCCGCCATCGATAATAGGGATTTCAACGCGAAAGAACTGAAGACGCCAAGGTGTTGGACCTACCAGCGTTATTTTTTTAATACGCGGTCAAAATCTGCCATTGCTGTAAGGAATTCTTTGCCAACAACTAATAATTTGTTATATATTTCCTGCCATTGGTGTATTACGTGTTTTCTTTATTTCTTTTGGTTCTTTTGTAAAATATGTAGATAAGGTAACACTGATTATTTGTTAGAATGCAAACCTTTTGTTATAGTGTGCATAAAATGAATTGAACAAAATTTAATCTATATAAATAAAAATGAATCGTCAAAATGTATGTACGCTCATAACTCAATAACGCCTGGACCAATTTGGCCAATTCTTTTTCTCAAATGTTCGTTGAAGTTCAAAGATGTTTTTTACGGCGAGAAAAAATCGAATAATTTCTGGAAACCCCCTAAAAACAGTCCTTTTCTTTTCCCCATACAAACGTTACAATAAAAATGAATGTTTGTTTGTTAGTAACACTAAGAGAGCGGTTGAACCAATCTTGAAATTGAAAGGTTGTTTGTTGTGGATCGGGAAAGGTTTAGAAACAGAATATCATATAATTTTAATGAGGAGAAGTCATATAATTGGACAATTCCAAAAAGTAACATTTTCCATACACATTTTTTTCAATTTTTGTTTGTTTTGTTTTTCAATATTTTGATTTGTAAATTATTTGAATTGTTCAATTTTGATCGCTTTTTTAATCCGACTCTCCAAAGGAAAAATTATGTAAAATTATTCAGTGAAAACTTTATCTGTGTTTCACACAATGTGGTCAATTGCATATTGAAATTTGTTACGAAACCACGAAGAGCTCGCCGTGATATCGGTCGGCTTTCTTTTTGCCATCAACGTATGGCAGCCCAAGAAATGGCAAGAAGTACTCCCAGAATGAAATGACATACGTGCGGAATTATGGATCGCGGTCAATCAGCTAGCGATCGTAACGATGTCACAGCACGACTTATTAAACAATAGCTGCGATGTTTGACGGTCTTTATCTTGAAGCAACCTATGGTATATATATGTTGCTGTTAGATGCTGAACGTATTCTGTTGAGTAGCAAAAACATGTTTGCCGCAAGCACACATTCTTCTTTGGATGCGGATGGTGATTACACCAGATCAAATTGATGAAATCATTTCAGCGGAAATTCCTGATTCAGAGATAGATCCAGAATTATACGAAGTGGTGAAAACCAATATGGTTCATGGACCTTGCGAACCTTACCATCCCACTTTGGTTTGTATGTTTGACAATAAATGCACGAAACACTACTCATGTGCTTTTCTTTCGGAAACGGAAATGGGAAATGATGGATATTCACTGTATCGGCGTGAATATCGACGTTAACAACACATCAAAGTTGACAACACATGGATCGTACCATATTCGCCACTTTTGTCTAATTCACAATTAAAACTCATGTCAATGTTGAATGTTGTAATTTGGTGAAATCGATCAAATACGTTTGCTAGTACGTCACCCAAGAAAGCAACATAGCGGTTATTGGCCTTGAACGATATGAGATCAGCAGTATCGAATGGGTGTGAACTGCAATAAAGCGCTTTGTAGGATATTTACTTTTGCAATTCATGAAAGTTTTCCGACTGTTGTGCGTCTCGCGGTTCAACTTAATTTAAGTCATTGCGTATTTTGAATGGTACAGTGTGTGCAACTTTTTGAGAAGCATGCCAGTATTCGCTTAGAATTGGAAATGGACAAAATTCGGTTGATACTTCCAGTGGTTTGATATCAATTTCACCTCCCTTTTGTCAATTCACTTCAACGGAAGATGAACTCATCACGAATGTTTATCCGCACATTGGCAAAATTATCGTAACTGCAATTGCTTGAGTGCACGCGCAATTTTAGCTGAAAAAAATACCGATGTTAATGACTTAAACTAGAAGATTCAAAGTCAAATTCTGGGAGGTTTGCGCTCATATAAATCGATCGATCGTCTTGACAAGGAAGACGAAACCGTAAATTATCCAGTGGAATTTCCAAATTGCGTCTCACAGTTGGATCTGTCATTATTACGTTTCACAATCTTCATGCGCCGAAACTGTGTAATGGAACCCGACTGATTATGACGAAGTTATCGAATACAAGGGACAGCCATTTCAGTTCAAACGTATTCAATTTCCAGGGAAAATTGCCTTTGCGTTGACAATCAACGGGACACAAGGAAAGCGGGAAATGCTACGTTTATCACACGGCCAGATATATGTGGCGTGTTGACGAGTTGGAAACCCATCTTCTCTGTATATTTACGCACCAGAACAGAAATCAAAAGATAATGTTTCTTAAGTTGCGCCACATTAAAAAAGATGTAGAAAAATCGAAAATAAATCATTTTCGACACAATATGATTTCAACTTTTTTTCATTTCAAAACACATAATTTCACGCAGGACAACGGTTGCGGGGTCAGCTAGTTGTTGAATAAAAGTTATTTTGCACTGTTTAATATAAATCAAAAGCTTAGGAACGAATTAGCGAAGTGCTAGTGGATATAAAAGTTAGAAAATAATTGTAAAATTAATTATGAATCAAGAGCTCTTTCAGCCGGGAGGAGCGAGTGGTGAAATTGTTCTCAGTAAATTCTGTGAAGGTGGCCCAGTTAGCTTTGTTAAAGTTGACGCAAGGACGGTTGTCCACCGAAATAAAGTTGGGAGGTTTCTCGATCGAGATAATTATGGACAGATGGTATGATGCGAGAGTTAGCATAGGTCACTAGGTTATGCTATTTATCATACCACCACTGACCAGAATGGGAGCCATTCTGCCTGTTTGAGCTTCTATCGACCGTAGAGGTCCTCTGTTGGCCACTCGGGTAGAGTGGTGGAACAGTGCACGAACTTGGCGCGGATTGCACAGCGGTAGTGGCTAAAGTCGCAGTAGTGTCTTGACAGCATGCGGCCACGTAACTTGTAGTTCACTCCCTGTATGTATTAAGGCCTGAGCAGGTCGTAAGATGGCTTCATCCATTGCATGTACTACACCTGACCGAAGTGGAGTTTGGGTGGAGCCTTTTGGCGCAGACGCATCAGAAAAATTGCTCCGGGACCATGTTGGACTCAATATCAGCATAAGTCCGTACAGAGAAGCCTTGCTGCAAGGCGTTTTTCTAGTAAGGACAATCTAATTCTAAAACTAATCCATCCAAATGTTTTTAGATTTCCGAAAGTACATCGCTTGGCCGGACAAAATCCGGTCCAATTGCGGTTGTTGCGGCTCGGATTACTGTCGTAGACACCTCTTACGCTGTTATAGCCGAGTTCTTCACATATTTGGGGCCAATTCGAGATATTTAGTGCAGCCAGGTCCTTCTACATCTTATCTCTCCAACGGAGTAGATGTCGTCTTCTTCCTTTGCTTTCACCGATGTGTACTGAATCGAAAACCTTCAAAGCTGGAGTGTTCCGCTGTCTTTTGATTCGATGAACTATGTCAATGTAGACGTATATCTCGCACAGCTCATTGTTCTGTCGAATACTCCTAAGGCCGACTCATCAGGTGATGTCATTGTCCATGCCGCCTTCTCATTTACCAGGGCGGAAATGCTGAGTGATTTGATGAGTTTGTCTTTGTTCGTCGATAGAGGGTTTTACTTCTCAATTGCCTACTAAATCCGACAGGTGCCACTATTGGCAAGAGTGATTCTGTGTAGGATTTCAAGGCTGATATTGTTGTTGGTGTTCCAATATAGACGAAATTATCTACGACTTCAAAGTTATGACTGTCAACAGTGACGTGCGAGCCAAGTCGCGAATGCGATGACTGTTTGATGGCAGGAAATATTTCGTCTTGTCCTCGTTCACAATCAGACCCATACACTTCACTTCCTTATCCCGTTTTTAGAAAGCATAAGGCCAGTGACATCAATGTCATTGGCGTACACCAGCAGCTGTTAACTCTTATAGAAGTTTGTACCTTCTCTATTTAACTCACACCGAATATGCGACTGTAGTAAATGTCACAAAGACCTACTCGTCACAAAGACCTTGTCCCGAACATCGCATTTCTTGGACGGCGGTGATGTCAGCTTTTATTTTTATGACAGCGGCACCTTCCCAATTTAGGGACCGGACATGTCCTTAAATTATAGTCCCTAGTATGTTTGCTGTGGTCGTCATCAAAAGTGGGGTCTTTCATCCGAGGCTATTGTTTTTCATTGGGAGTGTTTTCTACGTCCCAAGCTTAACGCACAACCTCACTTGGCGAGTAGTATATTTCTTTACGCATGTATGTACATAGCAAGCGGCTTGTTTCAGGACCGACACACAATTAGATTGAAACGAACCCTTAAATCTAATATGGCGGAGTAGTTCTGCTGAATCTTCCTCTCTTTTAGCTGTGACCCCAGGCTTAACCCAAGATGGCTATCGTATATTACACAAGGCTGTATCATCTTTCCAGATAGGGCAGCGAGGAGGCAAGCGTAAGAATTGGGTATAGCCCTACGCCTGTTACTGCTTATTCAGAAGCTTTACTATACCAATATAATAGTAATTTCGTATGAAAAATAAATAATGTATTTTTATTTCATTTGTTTTTCTATATTTACGTTTCCCGAATTTACTTTCGCCTATATGAATTTACCAGGGCCGCCAATTTTACCTACCACTACATGATGATCAACCTGGTATAATCCTACGACTTCGCCGCAGTTTAGCTTTTTCGGACCGCCGCATGCGACCAATGTGGTAAGATAAAATAAATAGACGAGCCTCAGCGGGTTTTCATTTACTACTCCGTAGCAGCAAACTTTCTAGAATTATTGTTATGCTATAGCTACCACTCTCACTTTGACGGGAACCATAGCAAAACAATTTAAAGTAGGTGCTCTGCTCTGCTCGGAGTTTTGTTAGGTAAAAACCAATAACTGTAGCAATAGTTAAAAAAGAAGTGCTATCCTCTGCTCTGGCGTAGTGATAGCAAAAAATTGGGAGCGGTATGAGAGCAGAGCTTAAATTTTTTTTTTTTAATTTTCATGCGCTACATCTCTTGGAAAATATACTGTCCGGGTATGTCGACGTATGGGGGCCGATTGCGGTTAATTAAAAGTACTTCCTTCCTTCAAATTCTTTTAAACCTGGGTTGATGGGTTTGATTGATATGATGATATGATGTTTCTTCTCCTGTGTTTATTCACTTGAATAAGAATGTCTCACTGTTCACTTGTGTCTATTTAATCACTTTGTATATTGTTTTACTTTCTGTTGTTCGCTTTTATATAAAGGGTTTTATGGCGGAATGGCATACTTTCGCTTTAAAAACGCGGGAATATTATTCTCGTTTGTCTCCTCATTCGCCTGTAGAGTCAAGGTGGAGCGGTTGATATTCCTCTGGGTTACGCCTCTATTACTTTATATAATTTGTGGAAGTAAATGCAGAGGATGGAGTCATGTGTAGAAGTTCACGCAAGTGAGGAAAGTTCTCTGATCGCCATTCACTTGGGAGTGGCCAGAAACGATTCTTTTACACATGCCTCAAGCCGCTCACTACTTCCGGTCTTTGACCAAGTATCCTCTGGGTAGCCTAAGAACATCCGTTCGAAGGCGAGCTAATGTGAGAAGGCGAAACATCCCCTACATAGGGTTGTGCGCTGGGTTTGGGACCCGCCACGTAAAAACCAGTACCAATGAAAAACTACCTCGGATGAGAGACCCCCCTTTTGAAGACGACCATGGCAAACGAAATAAGGACTACGATTTGAGGGCATTCACCTGGAATGTCCGGACCCTTAATTGGGAAGGTGCCGCTGCCCAGCTGGTTGATGTCCACGCAAAAATAAAGGCTGACATCACCGCCGTCCAAGAAATGCGATGGACGGGACAAGGACAGAGATGAGTAGATCCTTGTGACATTTACTACAGTGGCCATATAAAGGAGCGCAAGTTTGGTGTTGGATTCGTGGTGAGAGAGAGACTCCGTCGCCGAGTACTATCATTCACTCCGGTGAATGAACGTCTAGCCACAATCCGCATCAAAGTGAGGTTTTTCAACATATCGCTGATTTGCGCCCACGCCCCGACGGAAGAGAAGGACGATGTGACCAAAGATGTCTTTTATGAGTACTTGGAGCGCACTTATGAGGGCTGCCCCCGCCACGATGTCAAAATCGTGCTTGGCGACTTTAACGCCAGGGTGGGTAAAGCAGGTATCTTTGGCACTACGGTCGGTACATTCAGCCTCCACGACGAAACATCCCCAAATGGTTTGAGGCTGATCGACTTCGCCGGGGCCCGAAATATGGTTATCTGTAGTACTAGATTCCAGCATAAAAAGATTCATCAAGCTACCTGGCTGTCTCCGGATGGAAAAACTACCAACCAGATCGATCATGTTGTGATAGACGGAAAACACGTCTCCAGTGTTTTAGATGTGCGTGCGCTCCGAGGTCCTAACATCGACTCGGACCACTATCTTGTTGCAGCTAAGATTCGCACCCGCCTCTGTGCAGCAAAAAACGCACGTCAACAAACACAAGGAAGGTTCGACGTCGAGAAGCTGCAATCACAACAGACAGCCGAACGATTTTCTACTCGGCTTGCACTCCTGCTTGCACTCTCTGAGAGCACTCGTCAACAATTCGGTATAGAGGAACTGTGGGACGGCATTTCAAACTCCTTACGTACAGCTGCAACCGAAACCATTGGTTTTCGGAAAGAGCAAAAGAACAGCTGGTACGACGAGGAGTGCTGTGTCGCAGCGGAAAGAAAACAGGCTGCCTACTTCGCAACGTTACGATCGACCACTACACGTGCGGGATGGGATAGATACCGAGAGTTGAAGAGGGAAGCGAGAGCCATTTCTAGACAGAAGAAGAAAGAGGCCGAATCGCGTGAGTACGAAGAGCATGATAAGCTGGCCGACAGGGGTTATGCTCGAAAATTCTACGAAAAAATGCGGCGGCTTACAGAAGGTTTCAAGACCGGAGCATACTTTTGTAGAACCCCCAAAGGTGATTTAGTGACCGATGCCGAGAGCATACTTGTGAACGTACAACGTCAGGAGAAGGCGAACCAGATTCCCCAATCGATGACGATGGAGCAGACGTTCCATTACCTGACCAAGAAGAAGTTCGAATAGCAATTACCTGTCTGAAGAACAAAGCAGCGGGGGCCGATGGCTGAGCTATTCCAACACAGCGGCGAAGAACTGCAAAGAAGCATGCATCAGCTTCTTTGTAAAATATGGTCGGACGAAAGCATGCCCAACGATTGGAATTTAAGTGTGCTATGCCCAATCCATAAAAAAGGAGAACCCTCACAATCTGCGCCAACTACCGTGGGATTAGCCTCCTCAACATCGCATATAAGGTTCTATCGAGCGTATTGTGTGAAGATTAAAGCCCACCGTCAACAAACTGATTGGACCTTATCAGTGTGGCTTCAGACCTGGAAAATCAACAACCGACCAGATATTCACCATGCGCCAAATCTTGGAAAAGACCCGTGAAAGGAGAATCGACACACACCACCTCTTCGTCGATTTCAAAGCTGCTTTCGACAGCACGAAAAGGAGCTGCCTTTATACCGCGATGTCTGAATTTGGTATCCCCGCAAAACTAATACGGCTGTGTAAACTGACGTTGAGTAACACCAAAAGCTCCGTCAGGATCGGGAAGGACCTCTCCGAGCCGTTCGATACCAAACGAGGTTTCAGACAAGGCGATTCCCTATCGTGCGACTTTTTCAACCTGCTTCTGGAGAAAATAGTTCGAGCTGCAGAACTAAATAGAGAAGATACCATCTTCTATAAGAGTGTACAGCTGCTGGCGTATGCCGATGATATTGATATCATCGGCCTCAACACCCGTGCCGTTAGTTCTGCTTTGTCCTGGACAAGGAAGCACAGAAAATGGGTCTGCCAGTGAACGAGGGCAAAACGAAATATCTCCTGTCATCAAACAAACAGTCGTCGCACTCGCGACTTGGCTCTCACGTCACTGTGTACAGTCATAACTTTGAAGTTGTAGATAATTTCGTCTATCTTGGAACCAGCGTAAACACCACCAACAATGTCAGCCAAGAAATCCAACGCAGGATTGCTCTTGCCAACAGGTGCTACTTCGGACTGAGTAGGCAATTGAAAAGTAAAGTCCTCTCTCGACGAACAAAAGCTAAACTCTATAAGTCGCTCATAATTCCCGTGCTGCTATATGGTGCAGAGGCTTAGGCGATGACAGCAACCGATGAGTCGACGTTACGAGTTTTCGAGAGAAAAATTCTGCGAAAGATTTATGGTCCTTTGCGCATTGGCCACGGCGAATCTTGCATTCGATGGAACGATGAGCTGTACGAGATATACGACGACATTGACATAGTTCAGCGAATTAAAAGACAGCGTCTACGCTGGCTAGGTCATGTTGTCTGGATGGATGAAAACACTCCAGCTCTGAAAGTATTCGACGCAGTACCCGCCGGGGGAAGCAGAGGAAGAGGAAGACCTCCACTCCGTTGGAAGAACCAACTGGAGAAGGACCTGGCTTCGCTTGGAATATCCAATCGGCGCCACGTAGCGAAAAGAAGAAACGACTGGCGCGCTGTTGTTAACTCGGCTATAATCGCGTAAGCGGTGTCTACGCCAATTAAGAAGAAGAAGAATGCAGAGGAGTATGTGTTTGGATTAAACATCCCGGCCACCTTGCAGAATCTGCGAAATAATTGTGTATTAATAGGGTAACATATTGATTAGAAGTTTTGAACTGAACTGTAATTATGAGAAGTATACTTGGGGTTATATAGTGCCAGTCAGGGTCCAGCCAAATGCCAATCTCCAACGTTAGCTCTTCATTGCTATGTAATTGAGGGTAGGCGAGGACTAAGTGTTCAAAGCTCGTTTGGACATCGTCACTTAAGTCTCGCTCATAGGGTTTCTTGGGTAACTTATGTGTAATGATTGCGTTACATTTCAAACAAAACTTTTTATAAATATTTGAGCTAATTTTTATGCACAAATACGATAAGTATTGAGGTATGTGATTGGCAGTTTGAATTTTTTTACGGCCGCTATATTCATAATTTTAAGGGGTTATACCAATGACACTTTCAAAAAAAATTTTTTGTTTGCTTTTTCGATAATTTATATTTCCAAAAATATCCTGTGAAATCGGCATGGTCGTATCTTGAATAGTTTTTGAATGGTAGCGTTTTAAAGGGCGACCGCTCGCAGGTATGTATAATCATATATGAGCGAAACTTAAAACGCGTTTTTTTCGAAACGTCATTTTCCAAAATTGCTGACATCATAACTCAACGAAAAATAACCCGATCGACTTCCTATTAAAACTAAGTATTGTTGAATACATTTACTATACAATGACCCACGAGCTTTTTGATTGGTTGAAAATTGTCGATTTGGCATTGTTTAAACTCAACAAAGAATTATCATTCCTTACCACTGGTGGGGGGGAATGAAGCTTCTGATAGCAAGTGAGAAATCTTTCATTCTGGTTTTTATTTAGTATTTTCCTTTCTTATATACAAATTTTAAAACTATCTGCAGCATATTGTTTATTGCTGCTGGACGTGGGGTTGTTTTGAAGTGTACATTTTAATATATACATATATGTGTGTGTGTGATGTTATCTCTTCTGTAAATTTTTGACTGGTGTCCCCATGCATTTTTATTACTATTAAATGTGCATTGCATGTAAATGCGTTAAGTATATACATATGTATATTTATTTATATATAAATAGATATTTATAATTAGTAGAATTTCGGCTTTGCTGATAAATAAGCATGTTCAATGATATTTGAACATATTGCCGAGGGAAAGAAATGATTATTCAAAATTAGTGGATTGTATATGTTTTCATGATCTTAAGTATTACAAATTTCTTAACTTATCTTATTTAAAAAAACGAACATGTTTAATTTTGAACATTCTGCCGGACGCCATATGTGACTGCTAGAATGGTGACAAAAGCTTGCGATCCTGTCATGGTCGTGAACTAAGTGACGTTCACGATGACTATGCGCCTTCCTGTGTTGTATCAGTGATAGCTTGCTCGTAACTATTTGTTGATATTCGAGTCCTGTCCGTTTTTCTTCTTTTACATCGGACGACGGTATACCTTTGATTTTACGCTTCTTTTTGTGTATCTTTGTACACTCTTCTGCACTGATTCCGTCCTTCGGTGATTGTTGTACTTGTTTTGTCGGTGGATATCTCATCCTTTTCTTCGTCTTGGCTTCTGGGTTCAGTTCTGCACCTTCTACTGACATGCCTACATCTTCAGCGTCTTTAATATCCACGTCTTCATTTGGCTCTTCTAAAACACCTTTGTGCTTTTTCGGCAATTGTGTTGGTTTGTGTAAAACTTTAATTTCCTCTTCCTTCTCATGCGCTTTAGCATCATCTTTCAAAATATGATCAGCTTCGTCCTTATCTTCAATCGATTTTTCCTGGACTGCACTTTTCTACATTTCACCAAAATGTGAGCCTGCCGGAAGAGATACCAATTCAGTTTGTTTTTCCTCAGTTTTTGATGGTTTATGAAGTTCTTCAGCAGAAGATAGATATATACAAGGTAGATAAAAGATTGGAACTTTTGTACATTTTAAATTCGTGTCAAAACGGTACAAAATTTCTGGTTCTTCCTCTATCGTAAAATCTTCTAACAGCACATCACGCTGAAGAGAACTGTACGTAATTTCGGGCTCTCCTTCTTTTGATCTCACTTTACAAAGTTTGATATTTTGGAAATACACCACCGTTATTTCAAAATACAAATTTTCAACTTCAAGAAAAATGTTTGAAAAGTACTTTGTGTGAAAATTGTGCATTTGAAGAAACACAAAGGTGTACTTGCCTAATCTGGGTGCCTGGTCACATAGGTATAGCCGGTAATAAACTGGCGGACGAGCTAGCCCGCTCCGCAGCCTCTACCAAGATGGTAGGACCAGAACCCTTTATTGGGGTAGGTCCAACATGAGTAGGTTCAAGGTTGTAATAAACCTCCCCAGGAACAAACTCAGGCTACTGGTCGCATGGTATACCGCCCACTGCAAGTTGAATAGGCATCTGTACAACATGGGCCTATCCTCTTGCGTTAACTGCCGGTTCTGCGACTTCGAGTCTGAAACCCCGGAGCACCTGCTGATCGACTGCACAGCAGTCTGTAGACGCAGGACTAAGGCCCTTGGATCAATGTTTCCGGATAGAGATCGCATAGCCTCATTAGCGCCCGGAAGTCTATTAAACATCATCGATGCGCTGGGGCTAGGGGAGTCTATGTGAGTTAGGAGGGGGCACAATAGACCAAAGGTCGCGGTGCATTCCTCGTATTCAATCAATCAATATCACTTTTTTTGTAGTGATTTTGTGGAGATCTTCCATTACTTCTCTGAGGAGTTGAATTTTCCTCTTGAATATAAAGATTCCAAGATCCAAATCAAATGTATGTGATTTGTATTTATTTGTCATGTCAGACTTTGTTGGAAAAGTGTTGGACGTGTGCAACACCGTTTCGGATAAATCCGCTTGGGCATCAAGAATTGTGTTCCTGTTTATACCCATGATTTTTTCCGCAACACTTTTCGTATTTGTTGGTGAACTACTTGTTTTTCTCCAAAGAAATCGTTGGAGGTATTTGATTTGGTCGCCTAGTTGACCTTGCTGTGCCTCGACTCACAGCCGGTGAATATTTCTTGGATAGCAGTTAGATCACTGCGTTTGGTCTCTGCTAAAACGGCTTATGCGATCGGCTTTAATGCGGGTGTATAGTCTTACAAATATTTTTATTTAATCAATATACGGGAATATACACCCGTCTTACAATTATTATTTATATTTTAGTCAATATGCGGGAATATACACCCGTCTTACAATTTAATTTTGCCTGTATTAATAACAGGGCTTACTTTTTTATTTGCCTGTATTTTTTTATAATATCAGGGCTTTTTTAAATTTGGCTGAGCTCTTTTTTTTTCTTAGGCTCGATATGACTTAGGCTTGAAGGACCAAATGTTTAAACTCAACAGAGATTTGTCATTCCCTACCTCTGATGGGGGGAAATGAAACAGTCTTTCGTCGAATGTGATATCTTTCATTCTGGTTTTTATTTAGTATTTTCCTTGCTAATATACAAATTTTAAAAGTATCTTAAATAACTAAATATATATGTATGTGTGTATGTTTGTATGTATTGCAGCATATTGTTTATTGCTGCTTGACATGGGGTTGTTTTGAAGTGTACAATTTAATACATATGTGTGCGTGTGTGATGTTTTCTCTTCTGTAAATTTGTGACTTTTGTGTCCCCATGCATTTTTATTACTATTAGATGTGCATTGCATGTAAATGCGTTAAGTATATATACATATGTATATTTATTTATATATAAATAGATATTTATAATTAGTAGAATTTCGGCTTTGCTGATAAATAAGCATGTTCAATGATATTTGAACAGGCATTGAAAAACGATTTTTTTTTTTTAAATTACGCCATTTTGATAATTTTTGATATTTTTCAAAGATCGTAGGTCATTGTAGAGTAGTTTAATAAACTTTTTGAATTTTTTTTGTTTCAGCTACTCATTCGGCCAGAATGATGTCAGCAGCCCATAACTCCGTTATTTTTCAACATTTTTGTAAAAAAAAAAATCTTAAAAACGCTGAAATTATGTCTTATTACGTTTAAAGACGTTCCAATTATTCAATCGCGTACTTTCTTTTACAAAAATTCACGAAAATCGCCTGGTATAGCCCCTTAAGGGTAGGGTTTAAAATGGCCATGCACCATTGCATTTCAAACGGATCTTCATTGTGGGTATAAGGGTCTGCTTAGCCGGTAGGGATGGTAGTTGGGGTCTCTATCGCATGTGGTTGAGATTTCGGTTTCTCAACACCGTTCACATCGTTGGTCGGTTATAACATCGGATGTCCGTGCAGCGATGAATGACGTTTCCCATGACAAATGGAACATCGATTTTTATTTCTACATCCTTCTGTCTTGTGCGACCTGGCTAAGCAAATAATACTATGTTCGGACCGACATTAAAAACATTTTGAAAACACATTGGTATGTTGTGGAATCTAAGTCGTTCGGACCGACAATGTGTGTTTTCGATGAGTTTTCACTGACAACTATCAATAGCGGCATTCTCTTGCTCTTGCAAGATTGCAGGATGACACAAAATGCAAAAATCCTATACCGAAATATGCAAGGCCAAGAGAGCACCACCCATTGCAGAATCTAGTGATATATGACTGCACGAAAATAAACGTGGGGTTTGGTCTGACATATTTATAGCCATTGCAAATAATTTTCTGCGTGTGTTTGTTGTTGTGCCGTTGCACCAAGAAGAAAATTCTGCAATTTCTGCACCGTGCAAGGTTTTGCAAGAGCATGAGAATCCACCTAATATGAGAATATCAAGTGACATCTGTTTTTGTATATGGAATATAAACAAATATCAAGCGACAATTTAGGGCCGGCAAAATATGTCTTCCAAAAACATCGATTAAACTATAGCACTAACTAAGTTTTCAAGTAGTTTTCAGCGAAAACTGTGTTTTCGTTTGACAGGTTTTACATGGACGAAAACACAAGTTTTGGTACGAAAACCAGTTTTTCCCACGAAAACATGTTATCGTTGTCGGTCCGAACATAGTATAACACAATAGTGGTGTTTGATTACTGCTTCGTATTTTTTGCTTATGTTGTACGATGAGTGCGTAGCGCAAGTTACTAGACAATGTGCTTTTTTTTGCATATTCCGCAAGCAACATGACGATGTGATGTTAGTTGTCTATAATGCGAGATCGTTTTTCGGGTTGTGTGATCATCACATTCCTTTTCCTCACGAATAGTGGGAAGGGTCGACTTGAAACGCCAAATACGTCGAAACATCGTTTGGTCTTCTGAACTTGGCGTAATGCTACGGGTTGCGCTACGGGACTGGATGGTAATATTTGAGCTAATACGACGTGGTCTGGGTGAGTTGCTGAGTGTTGGAGCCATTTCACTCAATAGAAAAATAAACTTTGAAGTTATTCTGTACTCAATATCACAATTTTTGTGATGGGGCGGGTTACTGTGCCTTCAGCTGTTCGGATTTCAACCACTCGTGTTTTATTAACAAAAGCCGGAGAAGACCTTTTGGATTCGACCTAGCTTCCATTCGTTTGGTGACATGTTTTCGTTTCTTATAACGACTAACGTTAACTCCAACATTACGTTGTGGATATTTCCGTATCGTATGTGTAGTTTCTTAAAGTACTCATCCTTCCATCTCTTACAGACGTGCTGGTAGAGTATTTTTAATTTCTGTTATCTGCTAACGATGCTTAAGTTTGAATCCTCTAAATTGGGTTCGGCATGGGTTAACAACGGGGTACCCTGGAGTTAAAGGTTCCAAGTTAGTTGAGTCGTCGCTTATGGGGCTTATTGGCCGAGAGTTTAAAAAACGTTGAATGTGGTTTAATAACGTAGCAAATTCTTCATACGTGATTTTTTGTAATTTTGCGATTTTTTTATATTTTTAGGCTTTTTACGCCTGCTTCCCATAATTCACTCATATGTGGAGCTCCTGGTGGGTTAAAGTGCCATGAAATATTTTGATGACTATGGACAAATGTAGTTTGAGTTCGAAGTGTCTGTAGGAATTCACGTCGATCTTTAATTAGCAACTGTGAAGCTCCTATAAAGTTGCTCCTCCGTTGTCGGAATAAAGATTGGCAGGACATCCACGCCCCGAGAAGAAACGGGTGAATGCTGCTAGAAGTGAGATCGCTAACGGGTTCGACATGTATTGTTTTAGTTGAGAAGCATACAAATGCACATATACATATATCCTTTAGTGATTAGACGTGCTCTCCCAGAGTAGTTTTTGATTTCATAGGGTCTAGCAAAGTCGATACGAGTGGCAGAAAACGGCCGGGTTAGGATAGTTCTTTCATTTGGAAGAGCTGCCATTATTTGGGAATTTTCACTTCGCATAACTCCTTTAGGGTCAATGAACGGATTTAAAGTCAATAATGAATTTTTCTCGTGTATTTGGGTTTTACGGGTCAAGACATTATGTTCTTCTCAGAAATGTGTTTTTTGGGTGTAAATATTTAATTTCATTCGTGCTGTTTTGAACTCTTCTGGGGTTATTTCATGGTTTGAGTAATCAGTCTCTCGTCTCCTTTGTGGGGCATTTGCGCAAAACCTGAATAGGTAAGCGATAACTCGAATAACTCTGAGGAATGAAGAAAACCTTTCGAGTATATCTTCTTGGGTGGTTATGGCGAACGTCTTAACGGGTTTGAATTCCACGGTAGTGTTGTATGTTTTTTCGTTGTTGGAAAATGCTCCATTTCATTGGGCATTGGGGTCCATGCAACCAGAGGTTACGATTCAATAGATCGGTAGGTGTACTTCCTCGGCTTGCCAAGTCTGCGGGGTTGTTTTGATTTTCGACATGGTTCCAATTATCGACACCCACTTTCTCGGTGATTGCAGCGACTGGGTGAGAAACGGAAGTGCCCCATGAACATGGTGATTTGTTTAACCAAGCGAGAATTATGATGGAGTCAGTCCAAAAATAGTTTTTATATTTTGTTTTAGGTGTAGTTGGGATAGAGTTGAGTTAACAAGGTTATCTAGTAGGACCGCTCCGAAGAGTTCCAATCTGGGTAGGGATACGGTTTTAATGTGAGCAACTCTTGTTTTTGACACTTACAGAGTTGTCCAAATTTTTTGTCCAACTAAAACTCTAATGTAAAGTGTTGCGGCATATGCGTTTTCTGAAGCATCAGAGAAGCCGTGAACTTCGATGTTGGCTGTTGGGTTAAAATGGGTCCATATTGGTATTTACATTTTTTTATGTTTTCATAATCCTTTAAGAAACTGTTCCATCGATGAAGGGTGAGCGGCTTTAGGCTCTCATACCAATAAGATTTATCTAGCCATATTTGTTGCATTATTATTTTTGCCGTGATTATTATTGGACTAAGCCAACCGGCTGGGTCAAACAATTTTGCTATGGCTGATAAAACTTCACGTTTGGTGTGTGCGGGGTTTTCTCCATTGGGTTGACGAGGAAAAAAAATTAATTATTTTTTTTAGTTCCATCGAATGCCCAGGGTTTTTGTGTTTTCGGGTTCAGAAAGGTTGAGTGATTCCATTCCTAAGAGATGATCCTGTGGAAGTCCTTTCAGAATTTGTGGGTGATTGGAGGTCCATTTTCGCAGAGCGAATCCTGGGGACTTCAAAGCTAAAATTAGTTCGTCGCGTGCTGACTTTGCCGTGGTTAGGTCATGAGTTCCAGCTAAGACATCGTCTACATACATTTCCTAGCGAAGTATTTTGGCTGCTAGTGGGTGGGTTTCTTCTACATTATCGGCTAGCTTCATGAGGGTACGGATCGCTAGATACGGTGCACAATTTGTGCCGAATGTTACTGTTTGGAATTCGAAGTCTTCTATTGTGTCTTCCGGAGACTTTCTAAATAGGATCCTTTGGAACCGAGTATGATTAGGGTCTATGAGTATTTGCCGGTATATTTTTGGAATATCCACATTAAAAACGAATCGGAAGAATCGCCAATTTGTGATCAGAATAACAAGGTCTTTCTGTAAAGTAGGCCCGATATGTATGACGTCATTTAAGCTTTTGTGATTTGACGTGGGGCAAGATGCATTAAATACCACACTCAATTTCGTGGTTATACGGACGGGTTCAATGACTGCGTGGTGTGGTAAGTAATACGTTCTTCATTTGTGCGAGTTTCAAATATTCCATAATTGCTTTGTCATATTCTGCCTTCACTTCGGGTTTTTTAAGTAAGGCTGGTTCATTTCTGAGGAATTGGGCTAGCGCTATGTGTCTAGAGTACCCGATATTAATATTGTCGGGTTCTTTGAACGGTAGGGTTACTATATAGCGTCCATCTGAATTACGACGGGTAGTTTTTTGGAAAATTTCCTCACAAATTTGGTCTGACTTGGAAACTACGGATTGCTTTGGGATTTCCTCCACCTCCACTTTATTGTGAATGTGGGTTATGGGTCCGCACAATATCCATCCGAATTCTGCCTCTTGAGCTAAGAGTGAACCTAGTATGTTTCTCTTTACCCCACAGAGTATAATACTTGGATAGATATCACTGTGGATTAGTATATCCACAGTTCTGGGTTTGTGGAATTGGGTGTCTGCTAAAATTAATCCAAGATTTATAAGACACTGTTTTGGATCTATGGGGTATGAGGGTAAATTATCAGTTAGGCTATTTAATTTAAGTACCTGTGCTGATAGCTTATAATTTGTGTTTAAGGGTGAGCAAAGCGTGATTTAAAAAAAAAAAACTTTTTGGTGTTGCTGAAACTGCATTGTTTAGTCCGGTCAATTGGGCTGATAAAGAGTTGGTGGGTATATCCAAACTTCTTTGAAGCCTTCGAGCAACGAGATATAAACGTGGCTTCTGATCCCGAATCAATAAGAGCTCTCGCGGAATATCGCTGATCAATATGTTCTACCTGAACCTTTGCAGTACCGAGTAATATCTGCTTCCTACTTTGGTTGAAGACCCACCCAAGGCAAGCCTACACTAGAACTATACAATCCACTAAATCAACAACCCTGGCTTCTGATCCCGAATCAATAAGAGCTCTCGCGGAATATCGCTGGTCAATATGTTCTACCTGAACCATTGCAGTACCGAGTAATATCTGCTTCCTACTTTGGTTGAAGACCCAAACTTAGTGTAGGCTTGCCGATTAGTATTTGTGCTTTGGGTGGTAATGCGGTACTTGAAGCGCTATCAGGGTTCGAACCATTGATTTTTGGTATTTCCGGAGTGGATTCAGGTCGAAAGCTGAATTTTCTGTGTATCGAGAGTATTGTATTTTTTGTGACATTTACGATACGAGAATTTGCTCACACAGTTCTTGTAGCTTTGAGATATGGCTATGCAGTTATAGCAGTAACTATGTATATTTTTTGATTGTGGAGACATGTATGTATCTCTACATTCATAGCGAGAAATTTGGGACATGCTCGAATCGGGTGTTGCTTACAGCTTTCTGTTTCTAAACGATGTTGAGTAAAGTTGAAGTTATTATTCTTTTGAGTATTAGAGGGTCTAGAAATTGGCGTATCAGATACGTTTGCATGAAAAGTGTTATATTTATTTTCGTCTGTACCGGTGTGGATTGGGGATAATTTTGCTATTGAAGCCTTGAAATTTCCTACAGATTCTAGGGTTTTATATTTGCGGGTTAAGAATCTGTCGAAATTTGACGATATCGGTATATTCGAACTATCTGCTAGGGTATATTCAAAGGTTCCAAGAGTTTGTTTAGGTAGTTTTGAACTACAAAGATATATCAATATCGGGTCCCCGCTTTTCGTGTCAATTTCAAGGTTGTTTAAATTGGTTAAAACGTTATTAACCGAACGTTGTAAGCTTTTTATAGCTGTTACGTGAGTCACTTGGGGTAAGTTAAAAAGGGTCTTTAATTGTGTGCTTACCTGCAATCTCTTATTTTCGTATTTGTCGACTAAATTTTTCCAGGCAAGTATGAATTCATCATTTGTTAGGGGTGTGTTTTGAATAATCTCTCTTGCTTCTCCTCGGATCTTCTGAGTAAGGTGAAAGAGTATTTCAACATTACTAGTCCTTGGGTTACACATATCCCGAAAAGTGGGCTAAGTCGTATAATCTCCGTAAAAGATGTCGGTGTCGCATGGCGGAAGGTGAACTGCAGGAGCGAAATCCATCGTAGTGCCTTCTGAAGACTTTTCCTTAATAAGTTGGGTTGACACCTGTGTTTTACGTGTATCTAGATTTTCGTTGATGGCAGCTAAGCAAGATAGGTACATTTGATAGCTCTTTCGGTATTTGTCTTTCAATTTAATGAAATCGGTGGTTTCATGACATTCGCGAGCAATTCTTCTGATAGCATAGTATGAGTGCTTTGCTTTTTCATAGAGCGAATTTAGTTCGACCCTTTTAATTTCTAGGATGTAGACCGATTCATCTTCACTTTGGGTCTGAAGATGGTCTTCCACGAACTCAATTAAATCCTTGTTGTAATTTTAACCACCACAACTTAACTCACTCAGTATAGAAGAAGGAAAAGGGAAGAAAGCAAAACAGTGTTACCGTAGTATACATTTCATGAAATATTTAAATGCTTGAATAAGTGTTGGTCAATGTTGTTTTTGTAGAAAGGATTAGGGGTATTCCAACACGCCCCCTCAAAAAAACATATATAAACTTAATAAAACATATTCATTAATTACATACTCATTATTATAGAATTATTCTAATGTGGGTGGTGTGCATTCTGGGAGTAATTTAGTGATCCAGCATTCGCCGCAAGGATTCGGGGAAACCCAGATAAAACCCGATCAGATCACTCTTACAAATATAGTTTGACAAACAAATTAACTCAAATTATTCAAAAAAACTTAACATATTAAAATTAACAAAATTCTTCAATGAATTTACTTAGTAATCTTAAAGTTTACAGTATCGGCGAACAATTCATCAGTTATCTTTCACTAGTCCCAATTCTTTCCGAAACACTTCAAATCGTGAGGTTGGCAATGGCTTCGTAAATATGTCAGCAGGCTGGTTTTCTGTAGAAATATACTCAAGACAATTGGTATCACATTCGATCTGCTCTCGTGCAAAATGATATTTTATATCTATGTGTTTGGCCCGTTTATGACATGCAGCCTTGATTATCTTCGTAGATTTTGATTGGGGTTTTCAGATTAATATTAACACTTCTAAGAAGAGATTTTAGCCATAGCGCTTCTCTCACGGCTTCAAATAGGGCCATATACTCAGCTTCAGTTGACGAGGCTGCCACTGAGTTCTGCCTCTTTGTGTTCCAACATATAAGGTTTGAATTAAACATTTTAAATAAATACCCTGTGGTACTTTTCCTATCAATCTCATTACCTCCCCAATTAGAATCCACGAAACCAATTATTGTATTTTTAAATTCTACATTTCTTTTGAAAACAAGTTTCATATCTATGCTACCCTTTAAATACCTCAGAACTCTCTTTAAGCACTGCCATAATTCGGAATAATTTTTACTACTATATCTACTCAAGATATTAACTGCAGTAGTTAAATCTGGACGTGTACTCAGAATTATGTACATTAAACATCCTATGAGGTTACGACATGGGGCATTACAATTTTCATCAGAATTTAGTTCATCATAATTTAGTTTGATTGGTAAGGGTGTACTAACTGTGTTGCAATTATACATGTTGAATTTATTCAAAATTCTTTTAACATAAGCAGCTTGACTTAAGTGAATTTCATTTTCATACACTTCTATTCTTATTCCAATAACATGTCCTATTTCTTTAAGGTCTGTCATTCTAAACTTTTCCATTAGATACCTTTTAAAGTTATTCATTGTTTCCATATTCCACGTAGCTATTACTACATCATCAACATACAACAGCACATAAATATTTTCCTTGATATTTCCTTTATCAAGAATATTTGTACATATATACAGCGATCTACTGAAGAGTTAACGAACTTACAGTCTTTCAATGCTTGCTCATATACTTCAAACCAGCATCTAGCGGCTTGTTTGAGTCCGTAAATTGCCTTATTCAATTTACACACATTGTCACCATTGCTTGGTACACCTTGAGGAAGTTTCATATAAATTTCCTCTTTTAATGTGCCGTTTAAGAAAGCTGTTTTCACATCCATTTGATGAACTTTCAAGCTGTACTGTACTGCTAACGATAATATAAATCGAAAGCTTGAAATTCTAGCTACTGGGGCAAAAGTCTATTCATAATCGACTTGATACTTTTGGGTAAATCCTTGTGCAACTAGTCTTGCTTTATGTCTAATTGGATCTCCTAGTTTGTTATATTTAATAGAAAATACCCACTTGCTATCGACAATGTTTTTATTCTCAGGCCTTTGTGTAATTGTCCAGGTATTATTTAACTTATGGGCATTCAATTCTCTATATATGGCTTCCTCCCAAGAGGATTTGTCCTCCCTATACTGAATTTCATCAAATGTATTTGGGACATCGTTAAAAACAGTGCGGATTTAAAACAAATTTATTTAAATTATTATCATTTTCATTATAAGATATCTGGGGCTTTGTTTTCAATCTCTCACTTCTTCTACTCATTATTTCAGAGTTATCGGTTGCAATTGGATTCTCAGCAGTTCCAATATTTTCTACGAGCTCAGCTGTTTCACTTTCCCTACTCTCACTCGGGTTGTTTGTTCCCTTACTCTCATTCAGGGAATCAGCTCGCTTTCTTTTCTTACTCTCTTTTAATTTCATTACTCTCATTCGGGACATTTTCATTTACACTTTCCTTACTGTCTTTCAGGAATGCTGTTTCAAATTTAACAGCTCTAGAATTAACCATATTGGTTTTATCTACAACAACATCTCTTGCAACAATAAATTTGTTGTTAACAGCATCCCACAATCTAAAACCATTTGGTTCATAGCCCACAAAAATGGTTTTGAATGATTTATCATCAAACTTGCCCTTTTTGTTTTTACTGTGCACATATACAGTTGCACCAAACACTCTCAAATGTTTTAAATTAGGCTTTTTATTGTGCCACATCTCATACGGAGTCACCGTACTATCAACAATTGCTCTGCTTGGAATTCTGTTAATTAAGTAAGTTGCAGTTAATACTGCTTCACCCCAAAAACTTTTGTTTAGTTGTGCACCTCTTACCATGGTACGAGCTCTTTCTGTATATCAACAATTGCTCTACTTGGAATTCTGTTAATTAAGTAAGTTGCAGTTAATACTGCTTCACTCCAAAAGCTTTTGTTTAGTTGTGCACCACTTACCATGGCACGAGCTTTTTGTGGGTTATGCGGCACTGTTAAGTGATAGGAAATTCCCTTCTTAACACAAACCTGTCGCATCTCATTTGATAGGTATTCTCTACCATAATCAATATACAAATTAACAATTTTTATGTTAAAATGCGCTTTAATCTTCGCCACAAAATCTTGAAACTAAACATATTCTTTCGCTTTATTTCCAATAATTTGCCATTACTTATATGGCCAAACCTCTCATGCCATAACCGAAAATTACTTTTAAGTTTCGCATCTTTGCTATATGCTTGAAACGTAACAATAGGTGTATTATTTAACATACCTGTATTTTCAACAATCGTCAATCCATTTTTAGAGATGGATACACCATCCTTGTCAAATTGTATTCACATGCCTGCCTACTGCAGGCGCTTCACAGAAATTAAGTTTCCTGCATGTAATGTCTCTATTGCTGTGATGACGCCATCGTAAGATGAAGGCAATGTAATTAGCCAATGAGAGATCTTATCCATCTCTTAAATTTTTGCTCCTGCTGCTAGTAATTCACTAATCAATTCGTCGAAAATGTTAAAATGGGACAGTAGCGACTTCTCACTCGATAGCTTGAGAAAAAGCAAACGTTTTCTAATTGCCAACTGCGACGCCAGACTCTTCCGTTCATATATAGCATCTAAATTTCTTAGAATTTCACACGCCGTTATGTCGCTTGTTGCGAAATTAAGAAAAGCATCACCTAAATATTCTATTAGCGTACTTTTCGCACAACGCTCTGCTTTCTTCCATTCCTCATGGAATCCTGCCTCATGAGGTGCACTGTTATCAATTACTTTAAGAATATCCAGTTCAGCCAATAGAGCCCTAATCCTAAACTTCCATATCGCGTATTTCTCGCCATCGAACGGTTTAATGTTTCGCTTTGCCTTGTCCATTGTATTTCATACACAAACACAGCCTTTCAAACTAATGCGTAGTACACGACCCGCTTCTTTGAAAAATGAATTTCACCAGAAATTGAAATATGCTATTTCACAATTAAATTTAATTTTCTTATTTATTGTTTCTTAGGCGTGGACTGGGCCCATAACCTTTTCAAATTTATTGTCCTCATTGTATATTAAAAACACAAGCTTTGTTTCTAGTTTAAGTCATTTCTATTTTGTATTTTATGTTTTATATGCACCGCATCACCAGCACCACAACTTAACTCACTCAGTGTAGAAAATGGAAAAGGGAAGAAAACAAAACAGTGTTACCGTAGTATACATTTCATGAAATACTTAAATGTTTGAATAAGTGTTGGTTAATGTTGTTTTTGTAGAAAGGAATAGGAGTATTCCAACAAAAACTTTCAAATTAATTTTTTTGTTTTTACCTTCTTGGTGTCCGATGATTAATATTTATATGAAATTATTAAATTTCCGATGAATTGTAGAAAAAAATCTATAAATAAAATTTTGCAGCGTTTTGCACTTTTTCCTATTGGGTTACCTTTGTTACCTTTTTAATTTTCTACTGGGTATTTGTCTTTTGACGTGCTGTTCCTATGTAGTTATATAATTTTAGTTCAACGAGAAGAAACACGAAGACAAAATAAATGCAAATTAATAATTCGTTTTGCGTTTCGTGGGCAACTACGAGCAACTGCCCGTTTGCAACTAAGTGGTTTTCTTTATTTCGTTTCTTCTTAAATACAATATTTTTCTTAAGCCTAGATACAAATATTAATCTTACATTCTAAGAAGTATATCTACAATCCACTTAAGATAGACCATATGTTATAAGTGAAAAGGTTAATCTTACAATCTATGAGTTACATCTTGGGACCACTTAGGCGGACCGTATTAGCAAAGTACAATGTTTCAATACGGACCATATGGGTCGTAAGTGTCTTGTTACATATTTATGACAAATAACAATAAAGATATGTTCATGTAATATGAACTGGTGGTATTAACTTCCCCGCCTCTAAATTAAAACGTCCCGATTCAAAGAGGTATAGTACGTGAGGCTATAGACTAATTTATCTATTTGAACAATACCATTTTGAAATCTTAATTTATATTTACAATTTATTTAAATTTGACTCTTAAATATATTCGATACATTTTATATTATTTTCGACTTCTAATTATATTTTGATGGAAGTCTTTTTATATGTGACATCATTTAGACAAAAATTTCTTTTTCTTTTGTATTAAAGGTAAAAGATTTAAGATTTGATATTATCTTTATGAATTATTCTGTTTCTGTTTTGTATTTTAACTGTATTTCCTAAATCTTCTAATACTACTTGTTTTTGGTGTTTGGGGTTTAATTTATTTCTTTCCCCATATTACTTTTTCATAAATTATTTCTCCGGGGTGAAATGGGAAGCTTGTATAATTGCCTGAATACGTTTCAGCAATTTTTTTTTACATTATTGAAATTATTTATTTTTAAAATGTTGTGAGCATTTGCTTCATTGATGCATGATAAACATTTTTCAATTATTTTCCTAGCATTATCTTTGACGGGTGCCTCAGGATTTTTTTGTCCCAAGGGGTTTAGTATATTTATATCGTTGAGAATATTTATTTTCTCTTTTTTATTATCCCTATAAATCAATTTTCTATTTGGAGTATCAATTGTCGCTCCGATTTTATTTAGGAAATTAATTCCAATTAAAAGATCGCTCTCTAAATTGTCAATTTCATAAAAACGTTCCTGCATAGCCAACAGATTGATGTTATGAAAATGTTTTATTATGGTCGAACCATGAATGGTTCTAACCCTCTTCTTAATTACTAAAATGTTTTTATTATTATAAATTCCAGACAGAATATATGAGCAACCGCTCCCGTATCCATGAGAGTTTTAAAGTTTTGCCCAGTTCTTGTATCGGTTTTAATAACATACGGCAAAATAGTTTACCCTTAAAAAATGCTTCTCACCAATATTATTGATTCTTTCAATTTTTGGTTGAGGTTGTGTGCTTATTTGTGCACTTTCAATTGACCTTTTTGGTATATTTGCTGGTTGATAATTAGTCTGCCAATTATACCTGGTTGGTTTCTTTGCACAGGACTGTGTTTATTTATTAATTGGATTGATTGATCCACTTCCACAGGTTCTGGGTGATTGGAATACATTTGGTATGAATTATTATCCGTTTGAGGGTACCTTCAGTTATTCTGAAAATTCGGTTATCTTCGGTTAACTTGAGGATGGTTTCGTGAACCAATTTCGAGGTTGTTTTTAGTAAATTGCAAAGCAAATTGTGATCATATTTGATTTGAATGAAGTTCTTGTGCTTTAGCAAGAGCATTTGGCAAATTGGTAGGTGTTAATGTAAATATTATTTGGTTTAGGGGGTAATTTAAACCAGTTATAAACGTTCTTAACGCGGTTTCTCGATTCTTGATATTTAATTATTTGGTAATATCTGAATTGGTGCCGTGCGTCATTATAGTTTTATTTATTAGCAATGTCAATTTCTGATTGACTTCATTATAATAATCAATTAAGAATGTCGATCCTTATCTCATAACACTCATCTCTTGATCAATTACGTGAATTGGTCGGCTGTCGGCGTAAGCAAAATCTAACCTTGCAAATATTGCTTCCAAATTCTGTGCCATGACTAGTTAACATATCATTGGCATTACCTATAATCTTATTTCGGGGGATAGCTAGTGCTCCAAAATACCTTCTACTACCTTCAATATATAGGCTCATCGAATTTTTTGCAGCTTCCCTCCAGTTGACATAAGATTTACAGCAGAATTATGGCAAAGACTTTATTTTTTCTAAATTTTCGTCACATGGTTATAGAATCATTAATTCCTTGAGTTTCATACTCATTTACATGTGCCGCATTTGTTAGAGTTTTAATTCTGTTACTCAACTGAGCTATCTCAGTTTTTAAATTTGCGGTTTGTGTAGCTATTAATCTTACAGTAAAATTATTGACTGCCAGTTTGAAAATTGTAAAATCATTTTGTTCGCTTTAAAAATTCGTTATTTCTTGATATTGAACTATCGCCTCTTTTCTATAATCCTTATTTGTCGGTTTTTTTATATATAGCAGTACTCACAAAAATATGGTTAAATTTCGTTTTGCATAAATCTATTGTAATAACTTCCTATTAATTTGAATTAAAAATATTTAAGTGCCATATATTTTGTTGCCAGTCTGTATTTAAATAGGAAAATATACTCTTTTCTTCTGGAGGGTCTGGAGTTCAGAATCGCAGAATTGAGTTTATATTATAAACCGGAGGGTCCCCCTTGCGGTAGTGAATCGCGGTTTTAAAAATATTTTATTATTTCGCTGGTCGAGCCTTAATTTAAAATTTTTAATAATAATAATAATACCCAACGATTACCCGCCTCCCGCCCAACCGACGCGAGGGGCGCAATCCGCGAATGAGCGGAATTAGCCGAGTCATAAAAGGCAAGAGAGTTTTAAGCGTTGCGATCTTAATCTGCTCAGATACAGAAACAAAAATTTCAGCCGAAATTAAGAATTAGATTAAAGTTTATAATTTTTAAATGTTACTTGTTAAGAGTAGATAAAATAATTTTTTTTTTTTTTTTTCTGTTAGATCAAATGTGCTGGAATGAAAATTGAAATCATTACATATACGGCGGAATGGTGCGTTTAACTCAAAATTTGTTCTAGAAAATTTTAAAAGTAAGGGTCTAAACTGCCTGGTAGAGCGAGCGGGAACGTTAAAATTAATATCAGATAAGAGAGATGGGCTACAGACTGACCCATTCATGAGTTTTACAAGAAATATTATACCAAGCATCTCCCTATGACTAGCGAGTGTCGGGGAAGATTTAAACTGGAATCCCATTGCAAATGATTTAAGGCAAAAAGTAAAAATTGTTTTTGAACGGACTCTAACTTATTCGAATGGACTTGGTAACTAGGGTTCCAAGCCACAGAAGCATCCTCCAATATAGGCCTCACCAGAGATGTAAAAAGAATTTTTGTGGTAAGCGGATCTCTAAATTCTTTAGACCAACGTTTAACAAAACTAAGAGCGCCTTTAGCTTTAAAAACCGTGGAAGATGCGTGAAGATTAAAATTGAGTTTGGGTTTCATAGTTACTCCCAGATCAACAAAACTGCGTACTTGCTCCAACCTAAAGTTTTGTATTGCGTATGAGGTAGCGTCTACAGCTCTACGTGAAAAGCACATCGTTTTACATTTTTTAAGGTTCAATGGCATGTCATATCTATCACACCAAGAAACTAGGTTGTTTAAGTCTGTTTGCAACTGACTTATTTCGCTGTTTGAAGTATACATACGTTTTAAAAAGTTTTACATCGTCAGCATATAATAAAACTTTTGAAAACTTAACAACAGATGAAATGTCGTTAATAAATAACAAGAACAGAATTGGACCAAGATGGCTACCTTGAGGAACGCCTGAAAAAACATTGATTATGTCAGAAAAAGTATCTTTAAATATGACTTGTTGAATTCTATTACTAAGATAAGAAGCAACCCATTTTAGAAATATTGCTTGAAAACCAAGGAGATCAAGTTTATTCAAAAGAATTGAATGGTTTACTTTATCAAAAGCTTTACTAAAATCTGTGTATATAACATCAGTATTCTTATTCTCCCTAAAGCCCGTTGATACATGTGATACAAATTCAAGCAAATTAGTTATGGTAGATTTCCCTTTACGAAAACCGTGCTGAGAACAAGAAATTAGTGGAGAGATCCGGAAGGTTATGTCGTCTGTTATAATTGCTTCAAAAAGTTAAGGTATTGCACACAACTTTGCTATTCCCCTATAGTTTTCAATAGACGACCTCAATCCACTCTTATGCAAAGGAATTATAAATGACTTTTTCCATATGGATGGAAATAAGCCTTGCATAAGAGATGAATTAAATAGTTTTGTTAGGGGTTGGTACATATATATATTTGGCACATTTCTTAAGAAAGCATGAGGAAATCATATCTGGACCATAATTGTATGATTGTTCTAACATATTTAATTGATTTAAAACGTCTGCTTCGGAAATGGTAGATGCATTAATGACAGAAATCGGACATAACTTGTGCTGATGCGGAACATTTTTTGGAGATTTTGGAGAGTAATTGGACCTAAAGAATTCAGCGAACATATTAGAAATGGTGTGATTGTCACTAGACATACTAGACTTATATTTCAAAGCGGACGGAAAATTAGAAATCCTGCGTTCGAAGTTGACGAAACCATAAAACAATTTTGGATTACGTATAATATTATTTTTTACTTTATTTATATATTTATTATAACATATTTTTTTAAGTTCAGCAAATTGTCGACGCAATTTAGAATATTTTGAATAGTTAGCAGCTAAACCAGTTTTTTTAAAAAGTTTAAAAGCACGAGATTTTCTATTTTTTAATTTACATAATTCTTTCGAAAACCATAAATTAGAACTAATTTTTTGAGTAGCAACACACTTCGGAACATATTTTTCAAATAAGTTTACAATAGTTTCATTAAAGTGGGAAGCACTAAATTCAATATTGCCACTGTAATCTGGCAAAGTTATTTTAGAAAGTTCGTAATTAATCTTCTTAAATTAGCTTTCGCAAAGTTGAACCGAAAACAAAGGTCTTGTGTATTATTATGAGCAAAGGTGGCTATGATTTCGATGTCAATTTCCAAAACAGGATGATACGAGTCTTCTGGCCGAACCAAAGGATCACATCGGACAACAGAGAACATTGAAGCGTTATCAACGTAAACTACATATAAGAGCTTACCAAACTCGTTTGAAATTAAATTAATTTGGTTAAGACCCAACCCCGACATTTCATCTAAGAACTCGTTAAAACATAAGCGAGTACTAATAGGGATGGTGTAATCGTCACTAGATTTCCATGATACGCACGATTAGTTGAAATCTCCCAAAACAACCATGGAATCAGTATCATTAACCATTCAGAAAACATTACTTATTAATGAAGCATGCTGCATGTATACAGATATGTCCGAGTGAGCCCTTATATAAGACAATGTTAAGTAGATATGGCCACTATTAGCGCAAATACGAATGCACTTAAATTCTATGAAGTCTGTATGCTAAACATCGACTTCTTCAGATGGAATTGAAGAATGAACAGCAAACAAGACACCACCTCCTTTTCTGTTCAGCCGGTCATATCTAAAGATTTCGAATTCGCTGTTGAATATTTCATTATCAAAAATGTGGGGCTTTAGCCAGGTTTCTGTGAAAGCAATGATTTTAAAGTTACAATGAATGCTATTTAGATACAAATCAGTAAGTTTTGTATTAAGCCCTCTAACATTTTGATAATAAATAATCAGCGAATTATTGTTAATTAGTTTTTTGTATCAACGGGATTCCTTGGCATTTTAGTGATAACTACAGGGGGCTTAGCACGTTTGTGCTCGAATTCGCGCACAAAGACACCAGATGGCCAGAATGAGTTGTCAAGTATCAATTGAAAATTGTCAGCGGATACGTCGATCTTAAACGAGGAAATATCCCTGTTGTATTTGAAATTAAATTGACGGATGTCTGTATCTACCGCTTTTAATTTCGACGAGATGTAACTTTTTATATCCTCGACTGTGGTATCCGCAGCAAGTCTCGAGATAAAAATTGCTTTTTTTTGCGGTATTACAATTAAGTTTTTATTAGCTGACTTGGAGGTATTTGGAGGCGGATCTTGAGAAGTTTTCCGCTTACCGTATTCAGTAACAGTTTTCTCTGCGTCCTGAGCAGACGGAACCTTCTCTTCTTGAGGACAAGGGGATGCAAGATTTGTGAGGTCAATATTGGGTGGGGGCATTCATTTTAAGGAAGATACAGTGGTATCTTCATATGAAGGACATTTTCGTTTAGGTCTCCTGAATATTTAGGCATTGAAATGATTGAAACAGCGTTTCATAACGCCTAAATTTTTCAGTAAGGGTTTCAAGCTCACGACCGACCTTCTTGAAACCATTGCGCGCCTGCTTAAAAACTTTAAACAATTTCATTCTGCATTTCAAGCAAGACCAGCGCAAGCCCTTACTGTCAAGAATGGAATCCAAAATCCTACCTGTCAGTCCAGCACATTTATGATGGGCAAGCCCATCACAAAGCCAACAACAAAGGCAACAACAAAGGCTTTGTGATGGGCTTTCCCATCATAAATGTGCTGGACTGACAGGTAGGATTTTGGATTCCATTCTTGACAGTAAGGGCTTGCGCTGGTCTTGCTTGAAATGCAGAATGAAATTGTTTAAAGTTTTTAAGCAGGCGCGCAATGGTTTCAAGAAGGTCGGTCGTGAGCTTGAAACCCTTACTGAAAAATTTAGGCGTTATGAAACGCTGTTTCAATCATTTCAGTCAACAACAAAGGCTTTGTGATGGGCTTTCCCATCATAAATGTGATGGACTGACAGGTAGGATTTTGGATTCCATTCTTGACAGTAAGGGCTTGCGCTGGTCTTGCTTGAAATGCAGAATGGAATTGTTTAAAGTTTTTAAGCAGGCGCGCAATGGTTTCAAGGAGCCTTCCGACTCGCCTTTCACAGAGCAGTTCGGAGAGTTGCAAGTCATAATGAACAAAAACAGTATTAAACAAAAATATAAATAATGTTAGTACTAATGTTAAATATAAAAAATGTTAAATAATAAAAGTAAAAAGCGCGATGACAAAAATATTTATAACAACTGAATGCAATAAAATAGTTGGTTATCAAAGATAGCAACTAGTGTAGCGAGCAGTTTGAGATGCACTGTAACACACGAAAAGTAAGAAACTCGCGAACAGCTGTGGACAAACATGGAAATGAATAAAAAACAAGAAAGACATTTAAGTAAGTAATATAAATTAACACTAACAATTGCACTATTTAAAATATAGCAACAAAAACAAATTGAAAATGACTCGGCGCAATAAATTAAAATTAGCCAGAACAGAATTAAAGTGAAATCAAGTGCTTCAATAGCACAATATAACACTGATACTTATCTTAAAAAATCACTTAATCCAGAAATTTTCACAATAAAGTTTTAAATATAAACTAAATAAATTCGCCAGAGCACCAAATTCACAGCTGAGAATGAGAAGGGTTGCCATTTTTGTTGTCATTTAATTTAATATATTTTGTATATATGTATTTGTATTTAATAGTAGAGGAATTATTTCTCATGCAATTAATGAATATAAGAGCTACTTACAATAATTTTGTTGTTGTTGAATTTGATGTTGTATTCTTTTGCTGGAGCTCTTGCTGTTGCCCTTGAAGACATCAATTTATCCGTATGTGTAAGGTTGCTGCTCTGCCCCAGTCAGTTCACGTTCAATACACAGCTCTCGCCAATTTCTGTTTGTTTTTTTTCTTTTCTCCTCAGTTGAGGATACTTCATTGATTTTTTCGGGAAACACACGTAAATTAACTCGAACTCGCTGATTTTTTTTCTTTTCTCCTCAGTTGAGGATACTTGATTGATTTTTCGATGGTACCACGGGGATTTTTTGTCCTCTTAAGGGGGGAGCCTGCTTTAGAAGCTTCAAAAAATCGATTATTTTTTTTTACTTAAATCCCTTTAAAAATAATCTAAGAATATGTCCCCAAAGTTTTAGATGGAAATTCGAAATATTTTCGGAGCTAGAAGGGAAATAGTGACCGAGCGTCTAGCAGATATAATATATGAGCAATTGGGCAGAAAGCGAAAACTTGGACGCGCGATTTCTCGGTTTTTAATTTTTACGATTTTTCTTAATTGGCGGGCAGGATAGAAAAAAAAGTAAACGTCCTATCGAAACGAATCAAAATGCGTTGTATTTGGAATTAAATTCTCTTCTAGGTGAACCTAAAATACCTTCAGAAAGTTAACATTAATCCGGTTTTTAAACGATTTAAAGTAAATTTTTTTTAATGCATTTTTTTAATCTGCGAAAAAATTTTGAATTTTTCACTTTTTTTTGAATTTTCTTGGTTCACCTAGGAATTACACTATTGAAAATTAAAAAATTCTTTTGTTTTTTTGTTTCAGATGAAAATTGCGACCTGCATCTTGCCCGCCACACAGAAATTGCACACTCGAGGCGCCTCCGTAAATTCTTTCAAACATGAAGAACATCTAATGTATAATAATAAAAAAAATTTGAGAAGACTTTTCAAATATACAAGAATGTATCCTAAAAGTTTCACTTCAATCAGACATTTCAACTGCCCTTGAGCAACTCCGCGGTTTTCTTTATTTCGTTTCTTCTTAAATACAATATTTTTCTTAAGCATAGATACAAATATTAATCTTACATTCTAAGAAGTATATCTACAATCCACTTAAGATAGACCATATGTTATAAGTGGAAAGGTTCATCTTACAATCTATGAATTACATCTTGGGACCACTTAAGGCGGACCGTATTAGCAAAGCACAATGTTTCAATACGGACCATATGGGTCGTAAGTGTCATGTTACATATGTATTTATGACAAATAAAAGATATGTTCATGTTAGGTGAACTAAGTAGTGGTATTAACTTGCATATATTTTAATATTGCACTTCTTGCAAACCAAATTTTTGTCAACCCAAGAGAGACAAATAAATTGTGCTTAAATCTGTTTAAGGACACAATTTGACAATTGGGTATTTTTTAAGAAATATGATTTGCACTTTATGTTATTACTAGAGGACCCGTCCACGTTTTACTGTGGCTGATACATAGTTAGTACTACTAATACAATCTACATATATGATTTCTATTAGTTAAGAAGATAAAGCATTTTTGGTGAACCAATCATTTTCAAATGATTCTTACATGAATTGTGAACAAATGCTTATGATTTAAAATGTAATTTTTATATTTATGAATTGTATTGAATTTTAACATAAAGCGATATAAAGTATCCTATGTCCTTACCCTCGTTCTAAGCTACCTCCCCACCAATTTTCAATTGAGTTATAAATGGTGTAACTAACACGACTTTCTTTTATATACGAGTATATAGATATAGAAAATATATGGGCTGCATTTACAGTTTTTTATTATTTTTTCCCGCTTTTGTTAATTTCGTTTTTGTTTGGTTTTGGTTACTTGTTAGGGTATTTGTTGATTCAGCGTGCAGGCTTTTTGTTTGTTGGGTGCACTCTTTTAACTTTAAGGTTGTGTTCTGGAATTCCAACGATGATGTTCTTGGTGAAATTCCCACGAATACTTTTTCTTTAATTATCGCGGCTCGGTAGGACCATAAATGTCGGGGTATGTCGATGTATGGGAGTCGATTGCGTTTAATTAAAAAGTACCTCGTGGGTTAAAATTCCTTTAATCCTGGGTTGATGGGTTTGATTGATATGATGATTTGATGTTCCTTCTCCTGTGTTTGTCCACGTAAATAAGAATGTCCCACTGCTGTTTGTTCCTTTCTGTTGTTCGCTTTTATATAAAAGGTTTCCTTTGGTTTTGTCTCCTCATTCGCCTGTTGAGGGAAGTTGGGGCGGTTAATATTCCTCTGCATTATACCTTTATTACATTATGTAATTTGTGGGAGTAATGCAGAGGAGTATTTGTTTGGATTAAACGTTTACTTCTTGTCCAGTTTAACTCAACTCACTTAGATAGTGCTATAGACAATTTAAATTTATTTGAAGACGAGGATTAATTTACATATGTTTCTAAACGCATAAGTTCTTTTTCCTTATTATTTACTTATTTCTATTTAATTAGTACGTAATATATTAATTTGAGTACTGTGACTGAATAACATATTTTTGCAATTTTTATTTAATTTAAACACTGACTGCAAAAATAATTTTTTGATTTAGAGTTTTCGTTTCTAAATGAAATATTATTATTAAATTTTTTCTTTCAGATTAAATATTATGACAGAAAATAGCAAAGAAGAAAAAAAAACAACAAACACATATGAGAGCTGTAGCACATGAAAATTTTAATTAGCCGCTCATACCGCCCCTAATTTTTTGCTACCGCTACGCCAGAGCAGAGCACAGCACTTCATTTTTGACTTTTGCTACAGTTATATTTTTTTACTTAACAAAACTCGGAGCAAAGCAGAGCACATACTTTTCATTGTTTTGCTATGGCTCTGCTACGGCTCCCGTCAAAGTGAGAGCGGTAGTAATAGCAAAATTAAATACTACGGGAGAAGCGTAGCTTTACAAACGCTGCTACTAAGTACTAGTAAAGCGATTTGATCCCTTTTTGGAGACATGAGTCCCAGGGCTTTTATCTTGCGTCTGCAGACTGCTATGCAGGTGTTCTGGAGTTTCCTGTCGCAGTACCGGAAAATTGCGCAAGAAGCTAGACCCATGTTATATAATTTTTTCAGCTTGCAGTGACCAGTATAGAATTCGACAAGTAGCTTGAATTTATCCTTATGGAAATTGATTATATATTTAGACCTGTTGAGGTTATTACCCTCCATTATCAACTTGACATGGCGCATGCCTTGAATTTGTTGTCAATACCTCTCTGTGTCTACTCCTTCTTCCTTGTGGAGCAGCTCCTTTATGGTATGAGGACCCACCGCGATGAAGGCTTCAGGTCCTATCATGTTTGTGGAAGCTGCGGAGCGAGCGAGCTCATCAGCCAGTACATTCCCGGCTATATCTTTGTGACTTGGCACTCAGATGAAGTCCATTTGGTTACGTTGCGCTAGACTATTCAGCCGTTCTCTATACTTCTGCACCAGTAGCGATTTGATCTCATTCTCATAGGCAGCGATTGCTTTAAGTGCCGCTTCACTGTCGCTAAGTATGGTTATCTCTGCCACACCCTTCTGATTTCATTTGGAGCGGTGTCTGTTTGGCTACGAAACCAATTACCAGGTGAAGTGGGGTCAGCTCAAGCATCAAGCATTGAAGTCCTACCGAAACTTTTGAAGTGCAAGCTATCGCGTTGGCTTGCTACTCGAGGATTTACCAGCTAGTCGATTGCACACCATTAGTGATTTAGTCACCTTGATCTTGACTTGGTCAACATGCTGTTTCCACCGCAGAGTTGAATCCAGCGTGATACCAAGATATTTAACCATGTTGTTCACCTCTACCTCTGCCGCCAAGGGTTAGGATCCTGAGGCCGATCAGTTACCTACGTATCGTAAACGGGACGATGGTTGTCTTAGAGGGGTTAATGTTCAGCGCCACTCCACTGCACCAATCTTTAGCCAGGTTTAAAACCCTTTGTATTAAGGCGCAGAGAGGTCCTCGAATTTGCCTCTGGCTGTAATAACAATATCATCCGCATATCCCAGCGAATTCCATTGTTGATTAGCAAAACTAGTAGGTCGTCCACGACAAGGCTCCAGGGATGTACGGGAGAGCGAGGCGACCGCTCAGCCGAACAAGGTGTGGCAGTAGAACCTGCACTCCTTGTTGTAAGAGTGATGGAAAGATACCGTCCGCCCCCGGAGACTTGAATTTCGCGAACGAAGCCGCAGTTAACAGCTGCTTTGCGACTAGCCAGTCTAAGCGAAATGGCTTGTCACTGACTACATGTAGACAGTGCTTTTCTGGAATTGTTTTCGGGAAATGCGCCCGCTGAAGTGATGACGTTTTCACACAACTTCCTAAAGCTTTTCTGTTTTGCAGACCTAATCTTATTATAGGAGGTTAGGTTGTATTTATGTTCCTCCCAAATCTTCGGACGTCTAGCCTTATTGAAGAGCCTACGTACCTTTTCCTTAAAATCAGAGAGCTTGCTTGACTACCAGGGACAGTTGCGCCTGTTGGTGCTCGCCTTTAGGAGGCAGCTGCAGTGGTACGCGTCTATGATGGACTGGTTTAGCGCAGACAATCTGCTTCTCAGTCCTGCAGCCGTAGCTTTTCTATCAGGCTGGTAATCCCTGCTCACATCCATGACCAATATGATGCATACGCATACATTAAATAGAATACTTGAGGCAGTGGTATTTTGATGTTCTCAAACCATGTGCCGTTCGATCTCGACACCTTAGTTCGTGCACGTGCAGTTTTTGCACTAATTTTTTTTTAAATAATCACGATTTCACTAAGCACGGTAACATATGAAAACTTGCGGAGTCACTTGTATACACAATATTAAACTATTCAATTTGAATTGTCAAATATCAAAATAATGACTAAAGGGACAAAAATGAAACGGTACCTAGTTTAGATGTAACAATATCTGTTATAGAAAAGTAAATTTAAAAAAAGTGAAATACCCTCCTTAACATTACTTTTATTGGTAAGATTTCCTATCTTTTTTGAGGGGGTCTTTGGCTGCGCTTAAAAAAACATAAACCTGGCCGATCCAAATCAGAGTGTTCCTTGGTCCACTTGTGTACTACATCTTTTTGTGTTGGCGGCCGCGCCTCAAAAAATAACCGGCTGCATAGGTGGCCTTCGGTTGCGCTTCAAGAAATCACCCTGGCCGATCCGAAATCGTGATTTATCAAGTGAACGGAACGAAAGTACTATAGTTAATGTATTATTTGTCAGTATGGAACCCTTTTGTTATTGTGCAAAAAAATTGTATAAAAATTAAAATGCTAATTTAAAGCAAGTATTTAAATAATTGATATAAATTAAATATGTAGAAACAATGTAGTGAAGAGTTAGAGTACAATAATTGCATAATATAAAAGAAAATTTAATTAAATCGAGAAATTGCAAAGAATGTGTCCAAAATTTTGTATTTCTTACCAAATTTTGTGTGCGGAATCGTTGGAAAAGTTTTACGGTAATTTAGTTTTATCATAAACATAAGCCTACAAGTGCTGCAAAGCCTTCAAAGACATTCAAGAGATCGCTGATGACATTCCTCGTTCAGGGCGACCTTCAACCTCTTCAATTTCAACCTCTTTGTTGTCTATTGCGTTCCTTAAAGTGTGTCAGAGTTGGAATAAGGTTGCCTTCCCTGTATGTATGTTGGCAGGGTGTAGATCTGTTTCTATTAGAGGGGTTCTTATGTGGTTTCCAATAATCTTTCCATATCCTATAGGTTGAAGGATGTTAAGCTTATTGTCCTGTAGGACTAGTCTTTTCTAACATGTTTAAGCATGAACTTGGCTAACGGAAAATGTTTCTTGCCACGACCTAAACACTAGTGGGCTTTTTCAACCCTTGAGAGCCTCATACATTATTGATTATTGGATCTCAGTCAGCTGTTCCGGAGGCAGAAACTGTTTAGGGAAGTCTTAAGGCAGCACTGCCACCCTGACGACTCGACTATAGCCTCAGCGTAGCTTATTGCTTGTGACTTCAGAACAGTTGACCGCTCTAGTTGTCTGGTCGAGGATGCTGTCTTTGGTTTTTTCAACGGCTGGTTTTTAGTGGCCTCCACTGAGCGCTTGTGCGTTTGTTGAGTGCAACTGGTTTCTGGTCAGTTTTTTCTGCTTGGGCTCTGGTAGATTCTGGACTCATATTTTTTTCCATATTCCTGAGATATTTTACCATACAGGCTCCACTCAGTCCCTGTCTTCTTGGATCGTCTCTCCCTCTTGGACGTAGTAGTTCCGGAATTTTTGGTTCTTTTGCCTCCTGTGCTTAGTGTCATATCTTTCTCTTGGTAGCACAGTTCTCTTTCCTTTATGTGCTCCGATGGTTCTTCTTTCTTTTGCAGGCGAGAAGAGTGTGCCCTCGAGCCGTCGGGATCGTCCACTCTGAGAATGGTTTCTCCTTTCTTTGGATTGTTCCCTGCTTACCGATGTGTTTTGTTTCACTAGGTGACGTACGACGATGTTCACGATGTGATATGTCTGTTCATCGTTCCGTTTTCTGACTGTGCCTTCTCGACCAACCTTCTCTCACAGTGGTCTAAGGCCGTCAAAGCTTGGACGTTTTATTCAGTCCTGTGGTCCTTTGGGTCGTGTGTTCTGTGACTTCTCGTTTGCAATGTGTTTCTTAGTGGAGGTCTGAGACCCTCAACACTGATAATTGATCGCTTCGTTGGAGATCGGTGTTTAGGGGGTCGTATGTGTTGTTTCTTCCTTGGCCCGCGTCGCTTAGTCTACTCCTGCGTTCAGTGCTCCCTCGGTGGTGTTTTTCCTGTTCTTCGTCCCTTATTATCTTCGCGCTTTGCCCGCCTGTAACCTACAAAATCGCAATATTTTGATCATGAACGATTTTTTACAACAGGTCAAAGTGGAAAAATAATGCGAAAAAACGATACTTTATTTTCAAGTGGCCGCCATTTTGTTTCTATAACGAATTTTTTCATGTTTTTAGGTTGGGGCGCCTCTACGGAATGTTATTAAGATTCGTTTGATTTTCTGCTTCTAGACAACGTATTGCGATCTGTATCGTGCCCGCAGATGAGGTCGGTTTTCAAAACACCTTTTGCTGGATCAAATATTGGGTACTATTTGCACAATTATATAAGAGGACCCCCTTAACGGCAAACGACCCTTGACCTAACCACTCCCGTTTCTTCCTTGACATCGCGTTTTCCTTCTATTGAAAGTGGCTTGGATGAAAGTCATTCAAGTTTCCTAGCTTCGATTTCTAATAACAACATTAAATTTCACAAATTTCCTCAAGCCATCTGACTAAATTACTGCAGAAAAGTATGAGACGAAATAGAAAGAAATAGCAGAGAAGTAGTTGAGAAGACTGTAACTTTCAATTTGATGGAGTGGTGGCATATAAATGAGAGGAAAAATCCGTATTTACACTAGCATGACAAATTTATTTTATTCTCTACTCTGTGGGCAGCCTTTTGAAATGCCGAGAATACGGGGAACCCTTACTGTGATTTCAGCTATGTTGGTGCGCAGTACAGCCTACTTATGTCCATCTGTATAAGACGAAGTAGAAAGATATAGCAGAGAAGTAGTTGAGATGACTGAAACCTTCAATTTGATGGAGTGGTGGCAAATAAATCAGAGGAAATATCCGTATTTATCGAAACTAGCATGACAAATTCATTCAATTCCAGCTAGCAGTGCAGTGGCCGAGAGATATTTTTCTTAGCCTGGAAACATAATGCCAAAAAGAAGAAACAGACTAGGGCCAGGATCAGTAGACAGCTTGCTGTTCTTAAATCTTATTATAAAACTATAATGCTTAAAACTTAAAACAACAAAAAAAACAAAAACAAATGTGTGTTTTTTGACTATTAATATAATTTTCATCCTTAAATTTAAGTCTTTATATATGTAAACTGATAAATGCCGTAAAGCTTTTTTTAAAACCTTTTAATTATTATGTTTATTCCTAAAATTAAGAACAAAAAAAATCGAAATATTTAAGTGCGATGAAATCTTTATTCCTTTTTTTTTACTCTTGCAACCAGTTACTACAGAGTATTATAGTTTTGTTCACCTAACGGTACCACCTAAAATTAATCGAGATAGATATAGGGTTTTATATATATAAATAATCAGGATGACGAGAAAAGTTGAAATCCAGGTGACTGTCTGTCTGTCCGTCCATCCGTAAGTCCGTCCGTGCAAGCTGTAACTTGAGTAAAATTGATCTCGATGAAACTTAGTATGTGGGTTCCTTTGTACGAAAACAAATTTGAGTTCGTAGTTAGGCGTAATCGGACCACTGCCACGCCCACAAATCGCCATTAACCGAAAACATATAAAGTACCATAACTAAGCAGTAAATTAAAATATAAAGCTGTAATTTGGTATAGAGAATCGCAGTAGCAAGTGGTACCTGTGTGCAAAAAGTTTTGAAAAAGTGAGCATGGCCCAGTTCTCTAATAAGTTTAATGTATGTATATATCTCCTAAACCACTTAAATTATAGCAACCAAAGTTGCTGAGTACAAATCTTATAAGAACTTTTCAACAGTGTGAAAATGGATGAAATCAGATGAAAACCTCGTTCACTCCTCACATAAGGGTACTCTTGAAAACTATTAAAAGCGCGATAAATCAATAACTAAATGCGCCAGAAGGGTAAAAATTTGCTGCCGGGATGGTAGAACAAGGTTTTATGGGGGCCAGGGTAAAAATTGGACGATTCATAATTTTGATCGAAATTAAGGGATAATCCTTCTCTTATCATGGTATGTCTGTATGTCAAAAATGGGTTGAGTCGGACCAATACTTCCCTTAACCCTCATTTACCTAATGTAAAGATTTTCGAACTTCCGGGTGACTTTTTACCGCATATATCGGCCAATATGTGAGTTATCCCAATGATAATAAGAGCGCAGGTTTTATAACGGTGTATCTTTGTGCCTAATACTATGTTTCCACCAAAAATTTTAAATGATTAGATTTCATTTAATCTCTTCACTAATCAAGTTCGTTCTCACTGCCGAATTCACATCGCTTAATATTAATTAAAAGAAAATATCGTTATATAGTATTTTGTTATAAAAATTTTCCAAATGATGAAAATAATGGACGTATTTTTTTATCTGAGAAGTCAATTTTCAGGTGAGTTGAGATTTTTTTCATCAGCTGTGCTAATGTAATAGATTTCCAATACTGACAAGTAGTGTGTGCTAAATCACAGTCGCACAGAGAGTTTTCGCGTTTATTAGATTCAAGATGTTTTGTAAAAGAAAAAAATAGGGCGTAAAAACTGCTGGTACTTAATACTTCCCGATAATATATTTCCGTCATAAATTTGACCTTGAAAATATTAATATGGCGATTTTAATACATTCTGAGGGATTAGGAAATTACCGTCAAAGGTTTCCCTTGAAAATATTAAAAGCGGCTGTTCTGGAAATTGTCACATCACGACACCAACATACGTACATACATATATCTATGTATTATTCCTTGTTAACTAACTGGAATACGTTGGTCACAATCAGCTCCTGAACGACTCACCCGAAATTATAATATACACAAATTTGAGCTGCATGAGCTCGAATATAGGCGTATCGTGATTGTTGCTTCGCATTATTTTGGTTCGGGTTCTAAACTCGATCGAACATACATATATTTATGTAAAGAGTGTTATGGCTTGTACTGATTTTATCCGGGTGTAATTAAACAAACTCGAACATATACAAAACTGCTCTCTGATTCGTACTTACCCTTTTTAACCCCGATACTATCGGGTGATTTTTTAAGAGCTTGATAACTTTTTTAAAAAAAAAACGCATAAAATTTGCAAAATCTCATCGGTTCTTTATTTGAAACGTTAGATTGGTTCATGACATTTACTTTTTGAAGATAATTTCATTTAAATGTTGGCCGCGGCTGCGTCTTAGGTGGTCCATTCGGAAAGTCCAATTTTGGGCAACTTTTTCGAGCATTTCGGCCGGAATAGCCCGAATTTCTTCGGAAATGTTGTCTTCCAAAGCTGGAATAGTTGCTGGCTTATTTCTGTAGACTTTAGACTTGACGTAGCCCCACAAAAAATAGTCTAAAGGCGTTAAATCGCATGATCTTGGTGGCCAACTTACGGGTCCATTTCTTGAGATGAATTGTTCTCCGAAGTTTTCCCTCAAAATGGCCATAGAATCGCGAGCTGTGTGGCATGTAGCGCCATCTTGTTGAAACCACATGTCAACCAAGTTCAGTTCTTCCATTTTTGGCAACAAAAAGTTTGTTAGCATCTTGGTTGACATGTGGTTTCAACAAGATGGCGCTACATGCCATACAGCTCGCGATTCTATGGCCATTTTGAGGGAAAACTTCGGAGAACAATTCATCTCAAGAAATGGACCCGTAAGTTGGCCACCAAGATCATGCGATTTAACGCCTTTAGACTATTTTTTGTGGGGCTACGTCAAGTCTAAAGTCTACAGAAATAAGCCAGCAACTATTCCAGCTTTGGAAGACAACATTTCCGAAGAAATTCGGGCTATTCCGCCGAAATGCTCTAGAAAAAGTTGCCCAAAATTGGACTTTCCGAATGGACCACCTAAGACGCAGCCGCGGTCAACATTTAAATGAAATTATCTTCAAAAAGTAAATGTCATGAACCAATCTAACGTTTCAAATAAAGAACCGATGAGATTTTGCAAATTTTATGCGTTTTTTTTTTAAAAAAAGTTATCAAGCTCTTAAAAAATCACCCGATATTTCTAAAATTAACCCAAATATACCAGGTTATTTCGGTTTTGGCTTTTTTTGTTGTAAACTTTTTGTATAATTAAAACTGAAATTTTAATTGAGTTTTATTTGTTACCATGACTTTGTGGTGTAGCGCTCCATGACGTCTGTATCGCGTACAACTGTGCAACTAAGAGTGAGTTGCAAAAGAAATAAAAGTTTTTAGAAAAATCCAGCTTGGGATAATTGTAAACGTTGACAAGTTTTGACGGTTGGGATATTATGAAATTATGCTGCCAGATATCTTGAGTTTCCACAGGCTCCTTTGTAAAATATGTAGATGAGGTATTGCTGATTATTTCTTGCAATTGCGTGAATTTATTTCAACGAAAGTTAAATATTGAATTAAAGTTAGTATTCTTCTTCTTTATTAGCGTAGACACCGCTTACGCGATTATAGCCGATTTAACAACAGCGAGTTAGTCGTTTCTTCTTTTCGCTACGTGGTGTCAATTGGATATTCCAAGCGAAGCAAGGTCCTTCTCCACCTGGTCCTTCCAACGGAGTTCTTTCGCAGAACTTTTCTCTCGAAAACTCCCAACGTCGACTCACCAGTTGTTGTCATCGTCCAAGCCTCTGCACCATACAGCAGGACGGGAACTATGAGTGACTTGTAGAGTTTGGTTTTTGTTCGTCGAGAGAGGACTTTGTTTCTCAATTGCCTACTCAGTCCGAAGTAGCACCTGTTGTCAAGAATTATCCTGCGTTGGATTTTCAAGCTGACATTGTTGGTGGTGTTTACACTGGTTCCCAAATATATGAAATTATCTACAGACGTGAGAGCCAAGTCGCGAGTGCGACGAATGTTTGCCCTCGTTCACTGCCAGACCCATTTGCTTTGCTATCTTGTCCAGTCTGGAGAAACCGGAACTAACGGCAGCAGCTGTACAATCTTATGAAAGATTGTATCTGCTCGATTCAGTGCTGCAGCTCAAATTATTTTCTCCAGCAGCAGATTGAAGAAGTCGCACGACAGCGAGTCGCCTTGTCCGAAACCTCGTTTTGAATCGAACGACTCGGAAAGATCCTTTCCGATCCTGACGGAGCTTTCTGTGTTGTTCAACGTCAGTTTACACAGCCGTATTAGTTTTGCGGGGATACCAAATTCTGACATCGCGGCATAAAGGCAGCTCCTTTTCGTGCTGTCGAAAGCAGCTTTGAAATCGACGAAGAGGTGGTGTGTGTCGATTCTCCTTTCACGGGTCTTTTCCAAGATTTGGCGCATGGTGAATATCTGGTCGGTTGTTGATTTGCCAGGTCTAAAGCCACACACCTGATAAGGTCCAATCAGTTTGTTGACGGTGGGCTTTAATCTTTCACACAATACGCTCGATAGAACCTTATATGCGATGTTGAGGAGGCTAATCCCACGGTAGTTGGCGCAGATTTGTTGGGTCTCCTTTTTTATGGATTGGGCATAGCACACTTAAATTCCAATCGTTGGGCATGCTCTCGTCCGACCATATTTTACAAAGAAGCTGATGCATGCTCCCTATTAGTTCTTCGCCGCCGTGTTTGAATAGCTCGCCGTGTTTGAATAGCTCGGCCGTTGTTCTTGAGGCGGGCAATTGCTATTCGAACTTCTTCATGGTCGGGTAATGGAACGTCTGCTCCATCGTAATCGATTGGGGAATCGGGTTCTCCTTCTCCTGGTATTGTGCGTTCACTGCCATTCAGCAGGCTGGAGAAGTGTTCCCTCCATAATTTAACTATGCTCTGGGCATCAGTGACTAGATCACCTTTGGGGGTTCTACAAGAGTATGCTCCGGTCTTGAAACCTTCTGTAAGCCGCCGCATTTTTTTCGTAGAATTTTCGAGCATTACCCCTGTCGGCCAGCTTATCAAGCTCTTCGTACTCACGCATTTCGGCCTCTTTCTTCTTCTGTCTGCAAATGCGTCTCGCTTCCCTCTTCAACTCTCGGTATCTATCCCATCCCGCACGTGTAGTGGTCGATCGTAACGTTGCGAGGTAGGCAGCCTGTTTTTCTCCGCTGCGACACGGCACTCTCGTCGTACCAGCTGTTCTTTTGCTCTTTCCGAAAACTAATGGTTTCGGTTGCAGCTGTACGTAAGGAATTTGAAATGCCGTCCCACAGTTCCCTTTATACCAAGTTGTTGACTAGTGCTCTCAGAGAGCAGGAGTGCAAGCCGAGTAGAAAATCGTTCGGCTGTCTGTTGTGATTGCAGCTTCTCGACGTCAAACTTTCCTTGTGTTTGTTGGCGTGCGTTTTTTGCTGCACAGAGGCGAGTGCGAATCTTAGCTGCAACAAGATAGTAGTCCGAGTCGATGTTAGGACCTCGGAGCGCACGCACATCTAAAACACTGGAGACGTGTCTTCCATCTATCACAAAATGATCGATCTGGTTGGTAGTTTTTCGATCCGGAGACAGCCAGGTAGCTTGATGAATCTTCTTATGCTGGAATCTAGTACTACAGATAACCATATTTCGGGCCCCGGCGAAGTCAATCAGCCTCAACCCATTTGGGGATGTTTCGTCGTGGAGGCTGAATTTACCGACCGTAGTGCCAAATATACCTTCTTTGCCCACCCTGGCGTTAAAGTCGCCAAGCACGATTTTGACATCGTGGCGGGGGCAGCTCTCATAAGCGCGCTCCAAGCGCTCATAGAAGGCGTCTTTGGTCTCATCATCCTTCTCTTCCGTCGGGGCGTGGGACGCAAATCAGCGATATGTTGAAGAAGGCTACCCAGATGATACTTGGTCAAAGACCGAAAGTCTTGATGACTGCTTGAGCCATATGTAAAAGAATCGTTTCTGGCCACTTCCAAGTGAATGGCGATCACAGAACTTTCCGCACTTGCGTGAACATCTACACAAGACTCCATCCTCCAAAGTTAGTATTGCTCTATTTCATATAAAATAAATATGTAGAAACGAATTAGTGAACAAATGGTTTTTTCGGCAAAATCAATTAATTTTATTCGAAAGAGTCTCATTCAGCTTTTTGCACGGTTCAACAGCATGTCGAACGAGTGTTTTAGCTCGTTGGCAGGTATGGCCGCCAGTATGCCGGTGCAAGCCTTTGAATGGCCTCTACGTCTGCATAACGCTTTCCTTTCATGGGCAAATGCATTTTCCGAAATGCGAAATAAGTCGCACGGTGTCATATCAGGTAAATACGGGGAGTGGTTAATCCACTATCCTATCCGAACGTGTCCTTTGGCGTAGGTGAATGAATGTGAGTGATAGCACTCGGCGAAATCAACGTCAAGAAGTGTGGCCGCAAGCCGATTTTCACCTTGCGCTGTGGCGCGCCGCCTTTTCGCTCGTATCTCGGGAACGGTTCGTCCTACGGCCATGATCACATATCATTTCGGTAGCAAATGACGTGACAAATAACTTTTGTTTTATACATTTTGTCATGAGATGCGAATTTCAGGCGCTAGGTAGACAATTTCACGATTTTAGGCGAATTTCCGAAATTTTAAGACCGGAGTTGTGGTTGAAGATGCAATTCGATCTCAAAACAAAAAGTTGCATTGGAATCAGGAAGTACTAAGGCAACTTTTCCGCACTATTAGAAATCCCGAATCGAAAAAAGTCCGGAATCGATCCACCCTACTCGGCTTATCATCGGACATTCTGTTATACTTAGCATCCGCAGTACAAAATTTTAAAAATTACAAACTCTATTTTGGTAATTGGTTCATTTCAGTAAGCCTTCTTGTGGTCCTAAAATAAATAAGAATATTTTCCGTCGGGACGGTCTGAATCAGATTTGAATAAGCTTGGCAGAGGATCCTATGAAATAAAATGTGTCGCTAATCTTGGCATTGCTGCAGTGTGCTGGCTTGATAATAAGGCAGTGGGAGATAAACCAATCGAGACATGTAAGCGTGGAAAAGAAAAAAAATTTGTTGAAGTTCTGAGACCGGGTATTGTTTCAAATATTATATAATAAACACATGGGAGGAATTGATTTTTCCGATATGCTTATGGAGCTGTATAAAGTAAAACATCGCTCCAATAAGTGGTACATGAAAATATTTCACTGGAGCGTAAGCACAGTAGTTATCAATTCCTGGCTTATGTTTCAAAGACATCTCAAAATCGTTATCCAAACATCAAGCATATGCCACTTACAAAATTCCAGATGGATATCGCATCTGAACTCTTAAGCGCTACGCCGGTGTTTTCCAGTTCTACTCAAAAGTGGAGGGGATGACCTAGTTCTATGCAAAATGTATAAACCGACTCAGTTCCGAACTCACTTTCTTTCGAAGAAACGTCTAGTTCGAAACGCCGTCATGTTGCTGAAGAACCCCCCAACTCAAAGCGATATGATGAAAATGGTCACTGGATAGTTTTGAGAGAGAAAGGACAATGCCGTCTTTGTAAAACCGTAGCACCTCTCTGAAATGTGGTGTTCATCTATGCTGCAATACGCACAAGAACTGTTTTTTTATCTTATCACACTTAAAATACAAAACAAACATATAAGTTAACACAACATAAATTCGCTGACATCAATGTCTGCATAATTAGGAGTCAACTTACACTTTTAGCTTAACGGAATGCGCTACACGCGCATCTGCTCTCCCAATTATCAGGTAGTTGAGCGAAACACGCGCAACTCTAATTTTGATGACTAGGCACTTATAGGGCTCGGGCTTAGCTTCATAATAACCAACGGTAGAATTAAGTTTTCAGTTTTGTAATAAAGCTCAACATAACACATAGTGCTGCCAAGTAAAAACATATTGTTTTATTTTATGTGGCGCCCGAGCAGGGACCGCGAAAGTTAGTTTAAAAATCACGGACGTAAACCAGTGAACAATTTTGAATTAACTAATAAATTCGCGTTTCCTATCAAAACAACTTCTGGTAGTTGGCCCTTAGTAATAACATAATCCTTGTTTACGAAAAGGACGGTCTGTACGGACCCGCCAACCAGAATACTAACAGAATCAATAAGAATTAAATGGGCAGTAAAGTGGAAAATAACAAGAATTAAAACAAAAAAACTAAATACAATTCTACTTCAAAATCGTGTGAAATTTTTTTTTAAATAAGTAAGAGTAACAAATAAAATTAGACAATAAAATAAAAATAAAAGAATAATAAAATATTTCTAAGGCTGCAAATGTCGGACTAAAAATTCAAATACACTACCAAACAGTGCTAAAGGAATAAACAAATAATTGCCAAGAGCAAATAAGGCAAATAAGTTCAAAAGAAAAAAAATCCAAATATAAAACTAAAGAGCAACGAATAAACAACCACATCATCAATCCGTTTACTACTAATCAGCCCCAGCAGGGTTGTTAACCACCAATCAACATTGATCGACCCGGTGCTGACAACAAATTTACTACTTATCAGCCTCAACTTCAGCAATTTAAGGACATAATCCAGCGGCTAGGATTAATGTAAGTCAGCGTATCAATAAAATGATTTTTACTAAATAGATAAAATAAGAAAAAATTATTAAAAATAAAATTTTTGTATAATAAGGCTTAAGCAAGTTTGTAAACAAGTGATAAACTTTAGAAGAAATAATATTAATAAATTATAAAGAAAGGTTCATATTTTTCATCTTTCAAACGTAAAAGAAAGGTAGTGAATCAAAAATGAGTCAAGAAGAACAAATAGCATCGACATTGTCGAAATTAAATCTGCACTCATCCAGCACCAACGTTTCCCCTCCTAACATCCCTTCCACTTTCACCCCTAATCAAAAAAGAGAACTAGTATCGTTAATATCGGAAACAGTTTCGGCCATACTACACCCACAAACCGAAGAAGAAGTTGAACATCCTGTAGATTTTAGCGTTAACGTGGACGCATCCGAAAGAGTTCCGGATGTGGTAAAATGTTTAAGAGAATTTTCGGGTAAAAACGGAGAATTCAGTTCATGACGCAAATCGGTAGATAGAATATTATTAATGTACGGACAGAATAAGAACACCCCAAAATATTTTGCTATCCTGCATACAATAAGACACAAGATAGTTGGCTAAGCTGACACGGCCCTTGAGTCTTACCGCACCCCATTAAATTGGGGTAAGATAAAAAAATGTCTGATGCTACATTACTCAGACAAGAGAGACGTTAGCACGTTGGAATACGAAATGCCAACACTTGCCCAACGGGGTAGCACCGTCGAAGAATTTTACCAATAAGTTTATCAATATCTCTCGCTTATCCTAGACAAAATCGATTGCCTGGAGTTAGGTGAAGAAGCTTTGTATGCCATGACAACAACATATAGAGAAAAGGCACTTGACACATTTATAAGAGGTCTGAATGGTGCCTTACCCAGTCTGTTAAGTGTAAAGGAACCCACCAGTTTACCACAGGCTCTCCACATGTGTCTTCAAATTAGGCAACATGAATTACAGGACGAACCATGCAAATAGTATCAGTCGCTTGCCGACCAATACCAAACCTATTAGCCACAACCAACCAAAGTCATACTCATTCAAACCCCAAATAAGACCATTTTACCCAGAACTTACAAATGTTCACAACCAATCCCCTAGACCAAGTTCGTATCAACAGTACGGACAAAACCGACACTACGTCACAGTGCAACCAAACTTTAGACCACCTCTTCCTCCAAAACCTGCTACACCAATGGAAGTTGATCGCTCTTTTCAAACGAAGCAAGTAAATTATCGGAATAGGTCTCAGTATCAACAAAATCAAACATTTAATAATAGGCAGCAAACATTCAGTAACAAACCACAGGCATTTAGTGATGAACTAGCGCGGGCTAGTAATAATCAACCTAGCAAGAGACCACCATCACAGATAATACAGACTCCTAATAAAATGCAACGGATCTACAATACAGAAGTTACAGAAACTGACCCAATAGAATACGATAAGGAAATATTAGAATATCCTGAAGGGTACTACGAGTCCTCGCATGACTACCAACACGAATACAACGAAGAACAAGAAGAGATCGAAGCAACCCCTAGTGACAATATCATACTATCGTTTCAAAATGAAAAATGGCAATGAACTAAAATTTTTATTAGATACCGGATCGAACAAAAATTACATTAGTCCAACTTATATTAGGAACCCCATTCCGAATAGACCCTCCATTGCAAATTCGGTTGGGGGAGCCGCCAAAATTACTCATCACGCTAATATCACTGTTTTCGGTGATGAAATAGGTAATTTAAAATTTCACATTTTGCCCAAGTAAGAACCTTTGATGCCATAATAGGTAACGATACAATGAAAAGTTTAAACGCAGTAATTTTTACTAAGGAGAACTATTTTATATTACTCAGTAAATACGAATACCCCATCCACCAGTTAGAAATGAATTCTATTGCGCACACTATATTAAGGCTAAATCATTTGAGTTCCAAAGATAACGAAAAATTAAAACAACTCTTTAACTCTTGCCCAACACTATTTGCAGAACCAGATAAAAAATTAACATATGTCACGAACGTTAGAGCCGAAATTAAGACTAAAAGCGATAGACCAATATACTCCAAAACTTACCCGTATCCAATGCCTTTAAAAAAAGAAATAGACAAACAAATTGAGGAATTACTTAAAGATGGCATTATTCGACCATCGAAATCTCCCTACAATTCTCCGGTATGGGTCGTACCAAAGAAAGAAGACGCCTCAGGATTGAAAAAATTCCGTATGGTAATCGACTATCGTAAATTGAACGAGGATACCATAGCAGATAAATATCCCATTCCAGATATTACTACTATTCTAACTAATCTAGGATCAAACAAATATTTTTCTACAATTGACCCTAAGAGTGGATTCCATCAGATTGCTCTTAACGAAGCAGATATTGGGAATACCGCCTTCTCCATTGCCAATGGGAAATTCGAATTTACTCGACTTCCATTCGGCTTAAGAAATGCGCCTGCCATTTTCCAACGCACTTTGGCCGATGTGCTACGAAAACACATCGGCGTTCGGTGCTACGTTTATGTCGACGACATAATTATCTTTAGCAAAAGTAAAGAAGATCATTTTAGAAGTCTTAAAATTATATTTGACACTCTCGAAAAAGCGCATTTAAAGGTACAGTTCGATAAATGTGAATTTATCAAAAAGGAAATCGAATTTGTCGGTATAATAGTTGGCCAAAATGGAATTCGCACAACACAAAAAAAGATAGAAGCTATAATAAATTTTCCACGGCCCAAAACTGTCCATGATTTACGCTCCTTTTTAGGAATGAAGGGACATTATCGCAGATTTATAAAAGCGTATGCACAAATTGCAAAACCCCTGACTGAAATACTGAGAGAAGAGCTAGGAAGAGTTTCCAAAAATCAGTCTAAAAATACACTTTTAAATTTAACAGCACAACAAGTAGAAGCTTTTAAAGACCTGAAATATTGCTTGACATCAGATGATTTTATACTTCACTATCCAGATTTCGAAAAAGCTTTTGAGCTTACCACGGATGCTTCAAATTACGCTTTAGGAGCCGTACTCTCCCAAGACGGTAGACCAATATCTTTTCTGTCAAGAACTCTAAGCAGAGCAGAGGAAACTTTTGCCGCCAATTAAAAAGAAATGTTGGCAATAATTTGGGCTCTACAGTCCCAGAAATGCTTCCTATACGGATCAAAAAAGGTTAAGATTTACACTGATCACCAACCATTGACCTTTGCTCTCAGCAACAAAAATACAAATGCAAAAATGAAAAGATGGAAAGCACAATTGGAAGAATACGAGTATAATCACGAAATCATTTATAAACCAGGCAGCACAAACATCGTCGCAGATCTACTCTCACGACCACCAATCGCTAATTTAAATTCAATGACTGTCCACAGTAGTGACAGCTCTTCCGAAAATTTAATTTCTTCAGTAGAAATACCCATTAATGTCTTCAAAAACCAAATTTTCATATTAGAAGATTCCAAAAATTCTTACAAATTCGACATAGTTTTCCCTACGTACCATAGGCACCTAATAACTGAAACAACCTACAATGAAGAATCGCTAAAATCGCTTTTAACCCTGTAACCGGCGAGCTTGCCTTTAGACGGTGTATAATTAATATGTTGCTATGCAGCTCTTATATTTCAAATCTCTGTTCTAACAGTAAATATCAGCAGACAACAACACAATTCTCTTATTGAAACAAATTACAGTAAGCATTCGTCATTTGGTTGCAAATCGTTGAGTGCTAAAGTCAATTTTTTGACAAAGTGTGTAAAATAATTATTTGTGTATCAAAAGGAGTTTTTAAAATAGTATAAAATCGTTAAAATTCATGATTTGCGTGAACAAAAATTTTCACATATAGGTAAATATATAGTCTTTTATGTTTTGTGCTTTGTTGTTAAGTTTTTAGCAAAACTTTGTTTGTAGCCGGTGAAAATTCAACACCGTCTAAAGGCGGATCTGCCGGTTAAAAGCAAATTTTGCATACACGTGGCTCTAGTCCATTTTCCTTATCATTTCATTTTTCTTTAAACATTTTTGGGTTTTAAACATTCTGGGAAACAATTAGCAGTTTGAAAATGTTTTCACAAAGAAAAAATTTTGATTTCTCAAAATTAATGGATGAGGAAATTGAAGAACTCATGGCTGAATCGGTGGATGGCGCCGATTCAGAAGACGATTTCGACGACGATAATGATGATTTGGAAGACCCAGACTTTCAATTACCATACGTAAACATTGCAACATTTCAAAAAGAGTGGGATAATGCAGAAAACAACGATTTTGAAAATATCTTTAGAATCTCAGAAGAACATCTGGCAGAAGTGCATAACAATGTGGAGCAGTCTGACGAGTCTTTACCATCAAAACCTGGGAAAACAAAAACAAAAACGAAAAGGGCACGATCCCCTCTACCAGAAACTGAAGCTGGTGAAAGTCCAGTAGTATCCAATGCGGGGGGGTTTAGCGGAAATATAAAAGATATTTATCTCCAAAATCCAGAGTTCAGAAAAATTTTATGGAAAATAAAATTTCTTGAACTTGAAAAAAATGATGTAGTTTTTCAAGGAGACAAGGAATTGCCGTAACAATTCAAAGAATTAACCACACCATTCCGTTGCTTTAATTATTTTTTCAACGATGACTTGCAAAATGAAATTGTGTATCAGAGCAATTTGTATGCAAAACAGCAAGATGTTTCTACAAACTTTACTTTGACATCGTGTGATTTAATAAAATATATCGGAATTTTGATTTATATGTCTGTGTACCGATATCCCAGTGTCGAGAGTTACTGGTCCAAACATTCTTTCGAGCCAGTTAGAAACGCAATGACTTCCAAACAGTTCTTTTCAATCAGTAAATATCTTCACTTCAATGACACAAAAAAAATTAAAAAACCACAGGAAGCAGGATTTGATGAACTGTATAAAATTCGTTCACTTATTGATAGACTTAATATGCAATTTGATTCTGTGCCAAAAACAGCTCGGTTGTGCATTGATGAACAAATGTGTTCAACAAAAATGTTGACAAAATTTCGACAATATATGGCCGCAAAGCCCCATAAATAGGCATGAAACTTTTTGTTCTTTGTGACTCGAATGGCTTTTCGTACAGATTTGAAGTATACAAAGGAGCTGGCGATAATAAAGTAATACCCAATACTCCTGATTTAGGATCAACAGCCAATGTAGTCATAAGGTTGTCAAGTACAATTCCAGATTTCAAAAACCACATATTGTACTTTGATAATTTTTATACCTCTCTGCCACTTCTTGTTTATTTACGAAGCAGAGGAATTTATGCATTAGGAACCGTCCGATCTAACAGAATACCCAACTGCAAGCTGACAAAGGAAGTGGAATAAAAAGATAAAGAACGTGGATACTCAGAGGAGTTTGTTGGCCGTGCCTTTGGAGTAGACATATCTTGTGTTCAATGGAAGGATACAAAATATGTACGACTGGTATCCACGTATGCTGGAATTAAGCCATTTAAAACACTAAACAGCAATTCACAACCCTTAAAAATATGCCGTTATGATCGGAAAAATAAGTCCTACGTCGATGTAGACTGTCCTAATATAATTAAAGAATATAACCGCCATATGGGTGGTGTTGATTTGATGGACAGTTTACTTGGTCGCTATCACATCAGAGTTAAGACCAAAAAATGGTCTTTGCGTTTATTTTATCACTTAATTGATATGTCGATAGTAAATTCATACCTCCTTTTTCAGCGTATTCATGGAATTAACTGTAAAGATATTTATCATAAAAAATTACCAAATTTTCATATTGAAGTGGCTGATGTACTTTGTCGTTATGAGGAGACCTACGCCAAAAGAGCTGTCGGTAGACCTCAGAGCCAAAGTCCACAAATACAAAAATTGAAGAAATCGTATTATCCACCCGATGACATTCGTTTTGATGGATATATGCCTGACGTTTTGAGCCGCAGCGGCAAAAAAGTATGCAAACTTCCGGGATGTAACTCCGAAACACAAATGTATTGTACTAAGTGTAAATTAAATCTGTGCCTCTCAAACAATAACAAATGTTTTCAAATTTATCATCAAAACAATAAAAAGAACTGAATAAAATTTCAAGTAAAATCATCCTCTAATAAATGTTTTTTATTACGTTACCAGGCAGGTCTGCCTTTTGGCGGTCATCATATTTTCTCACCTGGAAGGAAAGTTTAGATTTTTTTTTAACCTTTTAACCTTTTTATTTAGCCAAAAACTATAAAAAAATATTTTTTTTTACTCGAAAAAAAATTGGCCGGTTATAGGGTTAAATAAATATCTTAATCTATCGGTAATTAATGGTATAAAAACAACAGAGGCCATTATGTCAAAAATCCAATCAATCTACCCTCTACATTTCGCAAATTACAAAATTCGTTTGACACAAATAGTAGTCGAAGATATTACTAATACCAAGACCCAAGATAAAATAGTAATCGAGGAATATAATCGTGCTCACAGAAATGAAAAAGAAAATAAGCTAAACAAATGCCAAACAATGCAAAATTGGGAGCTACAGCCTTACCAGAATATCCATACTATTCACATAGACATTTTCTCAACAGACAAACATAAAGTATTGGCTTCTATTGACAAGTTTTCCAAATTAGCCATTATAAAGAAAATAGACGGGAAAAGTATAGACAGTATAAAAAAACCCTTAAGAGAAATAATATTTTACTTTGTAGTTCCGAAGGCTATAGTTTTCGATAACGAAAAGACATTTAATTCTCAACCAATAAAATTCATGTTAGAAAATGAATTCAGTATAAAAATATTCACTGCACCACCCTATAAAAGCGAGGTGAATGGACAAATAGAACGGTTCCATTCAACTATATCAGAAATTATGAGATGCTTAAAACAGGAACACCCTGATAAAAATTTAGACGAATTAATGGAATGGTCTGTAAACGAATACAACTATTCTGTTCACTCTGTTACAGGAAAAAAACCCGTTGACATATTCTTCGGTAGACCTACCCCAATTGCCACTAATAGAGAAGAAACTATGAAGAAGGTTCTAGAAAAATTAAAAGAGAAACAGGAAAAGGACCTGCAATATCATAACAAACATAGAAAAGAAACTATTCACTATAGAACAGGAGAAAAAATTTTTGTTAAACAGAATAAAAGATTAGGAACAAAACTTTCAAAAAGGTACAAAGAAGAAATATTTAAGGAAAACAGACATTCCACAGTAAAACAGAATCAGGCAAAATAGTCCACAAAGATCGTTTAAGAAACTAATATAATGATATTTTCTTTTAGATCACTAATTTCCGTAACCCTTCACATCCTTTGCTATGCTTCGGTTGAAGTACTCGATTACTCTCAATCCCAAATCGTTACCATCGAAAATGGCATCGGGAAAGTGTAGTCTGGAACTTACAGGATCCTTCACTTCATCAACCTTACCGAATACTCCATAATTTTAGATGACATAAATACTCACCTCACAAAAAATATCCCACCTTCTCATCCCTTGCACCCATTCATTGCAGAAGAAATTAAAACAACTAATATTACTATCAACAATATAACACCAAAATATAGAGTAAAGAGGTCATTAAATTTTATAGGATCAGCATAGAAATGGATTGCCGGAAATCCCGACCATGATGACCTTGTATCGATCAATAGTAAATTCGAAGAAATCATAGAAAACAATAATCAACAGCTAGTAATTAATAGAAACGTTTTTGAAAGAATTAAAAATATTACCCAAGTAAGCAACAGCATATTAAAAACATTACAAAATAGCAATGAATTTCGAACCTCACTAACACTTCGGTATAAATTTAAAATTGATATAATAAAAGAAGAAATTGAAAACATTAACAGAGCAATACATCTTACCAAAGCAAACATAATAAACAGTTTTATAATATCGAATGAAGAGGCTCGCAAGATAAATGACATATTTATTGAAGAAAGATTCTTTGGAAAAATCATTAAACTTTGCAAATATTCAAATCGCTATGAAACAAAATTTACTAATTTATGGAATAAAAGTACCAAAAACATGGAATGAAATCTGTAAGTGCATTTTAATAAAACCAATAAGCAAAAATGGACCAATTTTGAAATTAATATTTGAAAACGTTTTGAAATGTAATGAAAATTACTATGGAGTAGCAAATGATTGTATTCAAATAAATAATATAAAAATATGCAAACAAGACCAAATTGAAGATTTACAAAATCAAAATTGTATTAAAAATTTGATAGGAAACAAACCTTAGGATTGTATTATTACAATTACTGAACATGTAAGAAACATTGAAAAACTAAAAGCAGGATTAATTCTACTAAATAACTTTCAAGGAAATTTAACTATAAGTAATAATGTAACGAGACATCTAAATGGATCATGTTTAGTAAAATTTTTTAATGAAACAATAAAAATTAACAATTTAAACCTTACTGCCTTAGAAGCTCACGGCCTGAGACCATTGCCAGCATTAATCCAATCGAAAAATGGTCAAAATCACTATTCAAAACGCGGAGGCGATTCATATGCCGACAAGGAAAGTTGCAAGGCATAAAAGTCTTAACGATATACCATACTTTTAAAGACCAATCAGGGACGATTGGAATTTCGGAGGGAGGAGTTCACACAACATAAATTCGCTGACATCAGTGTCTGCATAATTAGGAGTCAACTTACAATTGAGACTCCTATTACACTTTTAGCTTAACGGAATGCGATACACGCGCATCCGCTCTCCCAATTATCAGGTAGTTGAGCGAAACACGCGCAACTCTAATTTTGATGACTAGGCACTTATAGGGCTCGGGCTTAGCTTCATAATAACCAACGGTAGAATTAAGTTTTCAGTTTTGTAATAAAGCTCAACATAAGCTGCCAAGTAAAAACATATTGTTTTATTTTATGTTATATGTTTATGATAAATAAAGAAAAATCCCTTGTATATATATTTTTTTCCTTTGCATGTATTTATATCACTCAAATACTGCTCTAAACGCCCTAAGTTGCTTATAAGCAACTTTCAATATCTTTTGATCGGATCACGCTAGAAAGCTAAAACTTTTCATGGCGGTAAATTGAGCCATTTTAAGTCAGAAAATCAAGAAAAAAAATTTTTCCGGTAGTTGGTTTAAGTGCGGTCCTGAAAGGGTTAAAACGCAATAACTTCACTTCCAATCAATGAAATGTCATGAAATTCTCACTGGACAATCGATAAAGATGGCAGATTCTAACGCACCAGTCGACATATAGATGGTGCCGCCAGGGGGCGCTAGATTCCTGTTTACTTTGGAACGCCCCTTGTAAATCTATATACTGTGAGCGTCGAAAATAAGTAAACAGCAATTCTATCAATATTAAAGTGTTTATTACAACGCAGTTTTTAATATATGGAATAAGCTAAATGCGTTTTATTTGTTCATGATTTAGCTATTAGCTTGTGATGGTCAAATAAAACACGGCTATTATTAATACCAAGTTAAACTCTTATAATGTAAGCCTTGAATTCTATAATAAAACTTTTATTATTGTATTAAAGACTGCGTTGTAATAAACACTTTAATATTGATGGAATTGCTGTTTTCTTTATTTTTGACGCTCACAGTATATAAAAGAAAGTTGTGTTAGTTACACCATTTATAATTCAAGAATCGCCGAGCCGATATGGCTGAACATTGGTGAGGAGGTAACTTAGAACCAGGGTAAAGACATACGGTACTGTTTATCCCTTTATGCTTAAATTCAATACAATTCATAAATGCAAAAATTATATTTCAAATCATAAGCAATTGTTCAAAATTCTTGTAAGAATAATTTGAAAATTTTAGTAATTCAAAAATAGAAAGAAATAAGTAAAATTTTTCATATCCATACATGCTTAGTATATGGGTTATACGTACTGATTGTCGGTGTTGTCGATGTTGTGTTTGCCAGTGTGCCAAATAAAATAAAATTATTAGATTTCAATAACCATTCAAATTTGTATATTTAAGACTATAGCGAACAAGTGTGATGTTAAATGTGTGGGTTTATACAATTATTATTCAACTTGAGGGTTATTTTTAAGTATAATATAAATTTTAAATAAAACCTGATGTGGTTAATTTTTCCCTCGTTGATGAGCTGATGCTGCTGCTGATGTTGTTGTTGTAACTGCCAATGCTGATTTGCTTGTATGTCCGTCCGCCCTGCTATATCTTTTTTTTGTGTCTTTCTGTTTGTTGGGTTCTTCGCCGTTATGTTGGTGCAGTTGAGTGTATTTTGCATTGTCCTCTAATTCGTATTTAGATGAGTTAGGAGGACAATGCAGGGATGTTTTCATTTGGTATGAGCACTGATTGTGCATCTGAACCAGCCAGTTTTTATTTTAGGAGAACCCGTCAGATTGTTCCTGAACCACACATTTTTTTTAAGACAAACCCATCAGATTTAATAAAAAAAAATTGGCCTTGACATTTTCGTCATCAAGGCATTGCGGAAATTTTGCTAGATTATGGGCGAAGGACGCAAATGCAGTCCGTCAGTGTTGATAAAAAGGTCTACTACTACTTCTACTTCTACTTGATAAAAAGGTCTACTATAATTTTAGAGATACAGAAATCTTTGCGAAGCAGTGCAATATTTAAACGGGAACGATATATATGTATATGCGTACAATTTCAAACTGATCCTTCCTAAAAAATAATAAAATTGCTAAATATTGGGAATGGTTGACTAGAACTGCAACCAAATACGTAGTGGAATGGATTAAAACTGGCTCAGTAATCATTTGATGAATAATATACCACGTCCATCTCAAAAGACTGATGCCATAATCTTGCCAGCCAATTTTTTTTTGTCTTTTCACGCTTGGGAACCGTTTCATAATATGCAGTCTACTAGGCTGACTGTCGATTGGACTCCGTTGGTTTCACTGGTGCCCAAGTTCAACAGTATTTGTCCCCCAAAAACCAATGTTTTTTTAACACACGAAATGCTTTTTTATTTTTTTTAGTAAACTAAAACGAGTTGCTTCACCCAATTGCTATATATCCTTTCCTAATATTTATAATCTAACTAATAGAAATTATATAGATGGCATTAGTAATACTATATATGTATCAGGCACAGTAAAACGTGGACGGGGCCTCTAGTATTAAAAATATAAGTAGAAAATTCTTTCTAAATCGAAGAAATACGTTCTTTAAATATTTGAATGCTTGAACTTTAAATGCAAAAATCCAAAAAATCGTAATAGCCTTGACAGACTGCAGCGTTAAGGGGCTATACCAGTGTGACACTTTCAAAAAAAAATTTTTTTTGTTTTGCTTTTTTCGATAGCTTATATATTCAAAAATATCCTGTGAAATCGGCGAGGTCGTATTTTAAACAGTTTTTGAATGGCAGCGTTCTAAATAGCGACCGCTCAAAGGTGCAAACATATATAAGTGAAACTTTAAACGCGTTTTTCTCGAAACGACATTTTTCAAATTTGCTGACATTATAACTCAACGAGAAATTAACCGATCGACTTCAAATTAAAACTGGATATAGTTGAATACATTTGCTATACAATAGACTACGATATTTTTGATTGGCTGAAAATTGTCAATTTGGCATTAAAAAAACGACAATTTTTTTCGTAAAAAAACGATTTGTTTTTCAAAATGGCGCCATTTTCTTAATTTTTGATATTTTTCAAAGATCGTAGTCCATTGTATAGAAAATATATTTAAGTTTAATAAACATTTTGAATTTTTTTGTTTCAGCTACTCAATCGACCGGAATCATGCCAGCAGTTGAGGCACTTTTTTTTTTGGCACTTCCGCAGACAGCACATTACTCCGTTATTTTTCAATATTTTTGTAAAATTTTTTTTTTTTTAATATAGCTAAAAATATACTTTATTACGTCCATAGAACGTCGAAACATTCAATCTAGTACTTTCTTTTAAAAAAATTCACGAAAATCGCCTAATTTTTCATGCGTCACACTGGTATAGCCCCTTAATTCGCATTAACTGCATTAATCCGTATTAATTCAGGAGTTAGTGAGTAACTCCGTTCCTAATAGCATTGGCAGACGGCAGCATTTACTGCATTAATCCGGATTAATTCAGGAGTTACTGAGGATAACTCTGTTGCTATTTCCAATATTCCGATGCCAATCTATTGTGAATAAAAAACAAACAAAATTGTCAGCTGCTTTTCAAATTTTTAATAATATAACAAGAAGTTTTATATCACAGTGTTATGTTATGATGCAGTTTAAAAAATAACGTGTTGATATGTTTTTGTAATATAAAATGGTTTTGTAAAAATTGGTCGACCAACAACCGCAATGTTTATCTTCTATCCATTTTCTTTGAAAATATTATAAAATGACAATCAACTGTTTACGAGAGTTTCAAACTTGCATAGCCGCCGTCAGTCTTCTACAACTTTGGATTTGATTAAGTGCGCAGTTAATCCGAGTGAAATTTCCCAACAAAGAATTTCTATTAAATTTTGTGTGCGGAATCAAATTTCTGGTGCCGAAAAGTTCAAAATGGCTTAAGGTGATAATTGTTTGTCGCGATCAGGTACAAATTATTTAAAGAGGGTCGAGAATGCGTTAACGATGAACTACTTCCAAGACGGCCATCAACATCAACTGATGATGAATGCGTCAATAAAATAAAGGAGTTGGGGCTTGAGAATCAAGGATCAACAGACTTACTTCTTACTGGCATCGTTGGAATATCGGAAAGGTCAGTGAAAACCATTTTGAAGGATCATTTAGACCTAAGAAAAGTGAAAGCTCGATTGGTTCCAAAATCACTCAATTTTTTCGAAAACCAGCGACTATCAGGGTGTCAAAACGATTGTTACTGCCGAATTATTACCGAAGTGATGCACTTCGAATTCCTTCCGACCGGTTTAAATGTCAACAGAGAATACTGTTGGTCATGCGTCGTTTGCACGAAGCTATCCGCAAAAAGAAGCCGGTATTTTGGGCCGACAACTCTTGGTTTTTGAATTATAATAATACACCGTCGCATACTACATTGATTCTTCGTGAGTTTTTCCAATTTTTAACCAATATGGTGCCGCAACCACTCCATTCACCTGATTTAGCTCTTTGTGACTTTTGACTTTCCAGCTAACTCCAGCGACGGCTCTAGGGATACCGGTTTGAATAAATTAAAGACATTAAACGTAAATCGTTATGCGCATTGAAGGATATTCCGGAAATTGACTTTAACAACTGATTCGAGGATTAAAAGGGACGATATAGGTTTTGAAGAATAAATTAAGAATTTCTAAATTATGAACAGTCTTACTATTTTTTGCTCAATGTAGTTTCTGAGTGTATTCTGGATAAGTCGGAATTTAACCTGCTACAGTACCCAGAACAAAGTTGCGCTAGGGTCACTCTTCATTCACGCGGCAACTCGAGCTCTTGTTCTGTGATGGGTAGTGTTTGTACATCAAGTACGCCATTCACTGGTAGGGAGTCAGTGAGGATGTTGATATGGTAGCTCCACTGTGATGCGTATGCCGTCAACATGTTGGCTGAATATTCGCCTGATGCTCCTGGGAAGTGACCATGCAGGTGACTGCAGGAATGGTTTGAATGGAAGACATCAGGAGACATCCAGTATAGTCTGGAGTGGGGCGTTCTGAAAGGATTGCAGTTTCTCCATCTGTGTCCTGCTGTTTCCAAGCGACCATATTGGGGAAGCGTAATCGATGACCGACCGGCCGATTGAATTGTATGTGGTCACGTCTTCATGTTTTTGTTGCAAGTGCTGCCGGCTAGCGACTTGATGATCTTGTTTAGGGATGTATTTAAACAGAATAGAACAGCAATGGGGAACTTCAAATCAGCCTATATATACACTAACGGTAATGTCCATCATTTTCCTGTTCATTTGAGAAATAGAGATTACATGGTAATTGACCCTCCTCGAGTCGGTCACTTTAGTTTAACGATTGGTTGGATTTAACATTTGCTTCATCTTCCTCAGCTTTGCGTTTACGTCCAAGCGAATTATTGGACTGGTTACAGTAGCGTGGAGTATGACCACTTTTTGTACAGTTGAATCATTTAAATATACCAAAGTTTCTGTAAATTTTTCCAGTTGTTTCTGCTTCTTTTTCAAGAAATTGGTGCACCCAGATGTGACCTTCGAATTGTACTTTATGAGCTTCAAATATTTGTTTGCTAACCTGAGATGCAGTTTCCTTTGTCAGAGCATACGAAACGGTTTCCACAAACTTCAATTTTGGACATGCTAACGCAGCGAATTGCGTAATGTTATCTGGTGTTTCCTTAACGAAGGTCTGGGTTTTCATGTCTCCGAGGAACTGCACATGTGCATAAGCTAAGAGAGCTAACATCTTAATCTCTGTATAAAACTCCTGGAAATCGGTTTGGAAAATCTGGAAGGTGGAAGGAGGAAGAGGCTGTTGATATATTTGGCCGATTTAATTGTAGCTCGCACAAACGATCTTTCAATTCATACACTTCAGTTTTAATTTTATCCCGCTCTTCCGAAATCTGTAAGCACGCTTTTCTGCTATTTTAAGGTTACTTTCAATTGTGAGGAAATACGAGAATCTTGGGCTGCCATTGACATTGCAGACAAAATCATGTTTATGTCCATAGTGTTAAAAAGCATAGAGTCTCTTTTTTCTTCTATCTTCGTTGTCTCTTCCTCTAATTACAATTTAAAGATATATCCTTCGACAAAAATGTTTTCCGCCTCCATGGCCTTTCGCAACAGTGACTGTTATTCAGTTTTTAATCTATTTGTCGGTAATTCACGTTGCTCCAGCTTCTTTTTCAGTTTTCGAATCTTCAGATCGTTAAACTTTGTCTGTAATTCAGTTTTTAATCTATTTGTCGGTATTTCACGTTGCTCCAGCTTCTTTTTCAGTTTTCGAATCTTCAGATCGTTAAACTTTGTCATTTTCATAAAATTATTGTTAATCGACAATCGCACTTCTGACATAAATTGTAACGGATTTCTCGATAAATCGTTTTCCTTGTAACTTAGTCATTAGTTCGATCATTGGATTGTTGAATAAAAGTCGCAATGTTATGGCCATATCTTTCTTTATTACGAGAGAACCCGTCCACGCTTTAATGTGGCTGATACAAAGATGGTACTACTACTACCATCTATATGATTTCTAGTCAGTCCCTACTTTTAAAAGATACGTATACAAATTTGGCAACTGAGGAACCTATTAGTAAATGAGATATAGCATTTTGGGTGAAGCAACTTGTGTCAGTTTACAAATTAATCAAAAAGCATTTCATGTGTTAATAAGGCACTGCTTTTTGGGGAAAAAATACTGCACCAGAGAAATCAACCTTAGTTATTACCTCATTGTAGTTTCTAGCAAACCTTACCGCTGGTGGGGAAAGAGAATTTATTCATTAGAATTTTAATTTTGTGTTTTCATTGCTTATATACTATTTTAAAAACCTTACCTTATATAAATAAATACATATGTATGTATGTGTATATGTTTGAATATATTGCAGCATATTTAAGTTGTTTTTAAGTGTACAATACAATACATGTGTGCGTGTGTTTAATCCTATCTCATCTGCAAATTTATGACTAGTAGTTTTATTATTATTGGATATGCATTGCATGTAAATGAATGTGTCTGTTTATGTACATATGTATGTATGTGTGTTCAATATATTGGAAAATATAATTTCGGCTTTGCTGTTACTAAGTAAGTAAGCATGTTCAATGATTTTCTGTTTCGGCACTGTCATATGCACATACATACATACGTATGTATGTACCAGAGAACTGCAACGAGTAATACATTTTTTTTATCATATTCGAGTACTGATCCGTTATACTGCGTTCAAACGGAGACTTTTTTGTCGTTAAATATCGGCAAATTTTCTTTTGTTGCGGCGACTCTAGTCGAGTTTTTTTGTCTTCCATTTCATAAAATGTTTTCAAATGTTTGTGTTCAGCTACATGGGACTAAGAGCATGTTGCATAATTTGTTTGCATATTGGAATGGTGGTCTCACATTTTGCTCACAAGAAATTACCATGAATGTGGTAGAACAAGTATTAAAATACCCGTTAATAATATTTTTAAAGACAAACTTATGACGGGAATTTCCTAATGTTTTGAGAAGTAATTTTTATACTCATTTTTTTCTATTCATTATTAATCATTAATGAATTAATTACATATCTAGTTTTAAATAAAATACTTTTGTGGTTAAAAGAAATAAATATAAAATCATCTTAATATTTTTATATACATTTGAAAAAGTAGAAGTAACTCCATTTTTATTATTATTAAAATTCATTTATATTTATTATTACCTTTAACACTGCTAAATATTATTAAATATTTAAATAAAAATTTTTGAGAATCTTATTCTTACATTTATTTACAGTTTTGTAAAATATTTCTATTATTATTGTGTTATGCATATTACATACAAAAATAAATTATAAAATTCAAATATCCGAAATATCATATATATTAATTTGAATACAAAGAGTACCACCAGAGCTCGAACGACACTTTTCTTCGTCGTCCCCTTGGACACAGAAAACGCTTTAGGTGACAAAATAGCCCGTGTGTAAACTGGCACTGGCTGATTCTGTCAGTGTGAATGTGAACGGAGGTATTCGTTAACGCCATTCAAAACAATAATTAAAATAAACACAAAATTTAAAAGTATTTGATGAAAGGCTTTGTCATGTACTGTATCATCGTATTAATTTTCACTTGAAAATGATTACAAACATTTATTAAGTTTAAATCACTTGATTAAATATTGAAACATCAAACGTCAGTGGTTTTAATGTACCATTAAATCATTATAACTTTTAATCCTTCTAAATGTAGGATGTTTTTATTAATACTTTCCAAAACTGGTGTCTGATCTGGCTATGATGCCTAATGTTATAAAAGAACGCTCATTTTGAGGCGCTCTAACACTGGAATGAGTTGGGGATCCTTTATCTCTGTTATACATGATTTGCTTGTAAATCGTACTCATATTTTTATGAATGAATTGTCGCCCGTGTTGGGGCTGCATATTATATCCATATGTGCGCATCGAAATCATCCAACGTCTGCTCATATTCAAAGTTCATACATTTTAAACCAAGTATGCCTCACATGTTGGAATCAATTCTACATTAGGCTAATGTCAGAGTGGAAGCGAGAGTCGATACTATAATCTGGCTCTGCATGTGTCTTCTTATGTAAATCGCTCAAAGTTGTGAAAGTGAAAGCGAGCACCAAAGCGGCTTTCGGCAACTCCAAGAGGGCAAAATTAATAATTAACTTGCTGTAGTAACTTGCTTGAATGCTCTTGGCTATTATTAATGTTTATTTTTTACTCTTTACTATTTTGTATTTTTATTATACATTTTTCTATTATATTCGATTATATTCTTAATAAAATTGTACCAGATCTATAAAAAAAATTGGACAAATTTTATTCCTATTCCACCGTGGAAAAATTTAATTGTGTAGTTAAAAAATTTTATCTGGATCTTGGCGCAGTATCAAATTAACTGTTTATATTTCTTTGTTAATGAATTGGATATATTTAAAGAGATGTTAATCACACCTCGCAGCCGCCTGGCTTTGCTGCTTTCCCTCTGACATCCTATTTCATCGATCTTCGCTTGAATTATTATCGCTTCAGTCGTCGTATCGCTTCTCGCTTCCGTTCTGACATCAACCTTACTCGATTGGTTCGATTAAAACAACCGTCGTAACGCACTAAGCTGATATGATTTGATATGAACCGAAGTCGAACATACCATTCACTCGATCGTGATTGCCGAAATTGGGTATGATGAGCCGAGTTGATTTGATTGTATTTTCGGAACGAGAGTTTGATCTGACTTAATCATACTCTTTGAAGCTTATCATCTCTTTATGTTAAAAGCCAATATAGTTCATAAATAAAATAATTATATCTATCACATGTGTTAAAAATTCGTGCAAAAACTCTTTAAACATTTAATTACTTCAAAAAAAATCAAAAATAAAAATAAATTACTTCAGCTACTTCAAGAGAACAGAAATTTTTGTATGTGTACATACACACATACATACATGGATTATACTGATAGTTGATACTGAACAAGACTATTCTTTCGCACAGAAAATCGCATTGACTGTTGCATCGCCAGGTATTACGATTACTTTGTAGGATTATGGGCGAACGATGCACAAGCATTCCTAACAAACCTAACGCAACATCTAACATCACAAAATAACAGAAGTGCTGCAGTGTTGAAAAAAGTTCAATAGAGATTGACAAATGTCTAAGCCTTAATTCTTATCTGAAGTGTTGAAACACTTCAATTGACCATTAATATGAGCGAACAATTGCAAACTAATTCAGCCCTAGAAGTAATACGTTTGTAAGATATTAGGAATATTTGTTAATGAAAATGAAAACGAATGTACGATATGAATATAAATAGAGCTGAATTAAAAATGTTTATAATTAAAAACCATAAATATTACTGTTAAAAATTAAGTATGACCTAGACTTTTTTATTATCTCTAACATATTTGAAATTTACTTATTAATCATTTTCAGACTTTTTCGCTTTCATTAATAAATAGAATTAAGAATAAATAGAATTGTACTATATTGAGTTTATAACTAATTTATATCTTAGCCACTACCTGGTAAAGGTAGGATGCCTTTTATATTTCAGGATTTGGCAACCCTAATGTGGCAATCTGGCATCTCACAACTTTGTCGTAAAATTTGACATTTTTGATGTTATACATAGTCGAACATACCATCGCTATTTGTGTTGTTTACAGTAACTTAAAATATTCATATCGATCAAAAAACGGAATTAAAACGCAAACATTTTTGCGCAATTATTTTTACAACTTTCGTCGTGGATTAACTCAGCAACAGAGCGTCGATGAACCAGCATACATTCAATAATGCATGAACATTTGATTGTAAATTTTTTTTTGCGCTTTGGATAATAAAAAGCAGTCGACTGTATGGGTTTTTCAAAATAAGCTGTTTCCAACAAAAGTTGCTTGTTTTGCTAGAAAAACGACTTGTCGCAACAATACTACTAGAAAAACGCAGAGCAGTAAATGTTGAGTGGTACACAACCATTTTTTGCCAGTTGTCTTTCAAGAGGCGGTTGACGCCTTCAGAACGCTTGTTTGGAGACGCCTCAATCAGAGGGGCAAAAGTGCTTCGACACAATCACATATAAAAGTGTAAGGCAAACTACGTAAATATATTTTATATGAACTATGCATGTACATATGTACATATATACAAATGAACGAACAAACCTTAAGGGGGAGCCTGCTTTAGAGGCTTAAAAAATTAGATTTTTTGAGGAGTTTTTTGGGAGGGAAATAAATAATTGATTGAACCGAAATGTCTAGGGTTTATAGTTATATGTTTGAACATCATTCATAAAGTTTTCGGATACGAAATCTTTGATATTCTACCTTTGAAAAGCAATTGCCCGATGCATCTCGCATGTGCATTTGTCGGACGGCGGGCAGGATGCAGGTCGCAATTTCTGTCGAAAACAAATTCAAAGAGATCCATATTTTTTAATAATTTATCTTCTAGTCAAACTAAAAAAATTCCAAAAAAAATTGGAAAATGTTAAAATTTTTTTAAAATTGAAAAAAAGTGTTTTTTGACCAAAAAATTTGATTTTATGTTGTTTGAAAAATATGTTCAAACTTGACTTCCTTAGTTCTTTTTATTTTAAATAGAAGATAATTTATTGCCAAAGAAAATAAACTTTGCCCCAATTTCATACGACGTTTAGTTTTTTTCTATTCTGCCCGCCAATTAAAGCTTTCGCTTTCTGCCCAATTGCTCATATATTATATCTGCTAGACGCTCGGTCACTATTTCCCTTTTAGCTTCGAAAATATTTCAAATTCTCGTCTATAACTTTGGCGACATATTCTTAGATTTTTTTTAAAGAGATTTAAGCAAAAAAAATATCGTTTTTTCTAAGCTTCTAAAGCAGGCTCCACCCTTAATATAACGGAATTATTAAACTAATAAATAGTTGCATAACACTGACATTAAAACTATAAATATAAAACATCAAAAACAATATTATTTAATTTTGTTAGTGACCAGAAAATCTTTTCATAAATGAAGACACGGGCTTTTATAATAAACTAACATTGCCGGGAGGTTTATTAGGGAAAATAAATTGTGTATTAACAGTAAAAATAATGACTATTCACATTTTATTTATAGAGACAGCCACTTTTAAAGGAAATTGTAGGCGCCTGAACTGGAATGGTAAGTTTGTAGGAATCTTTGAGCGCCATGATAGCTCTTTCGCGCAACCACTCCTCGCGCGAAGGGTCTAGACTCCTGATCATTGAAGAGTTGTTAGTATTCAACTGTAACCTCTCTGCTTTAGCCTACACCAGTGAAGCCTTGAGGCCTGCATTTATCTCGTCTTTCGCGGTACCTCTCTCGATAATCGGCAACGTCTGCAGGAATCACCTGTCAGAAAGACGACCACTCCTCCCATTAATTCGATTGCCCCATATGTCATGCAAGCTTCGATTCGGTTCTTCAATCACTCGCTTGTGTGACATTGTGTATTTGTCCCACATGATCAATTTTTGCACCATTGCAATAGCAATGCACCGCCATTACTACTTTTGCTGATGTTGCAAATGGGCTCTTCTTCATCTGCAAGGTTCAGCGGGAGCTTGAATAGTAATTGTGCGGTTCTGCCACTACTTAACAAGATTGCGGGTAATCCGGAGGACTCAACTGCCAGTGCAACCACTTTGTCTTATCGCAACTGTGCCAGCAGTAAGTTCAGTAAGAAAGTTTTGCCGGTGCCCCCGGCCGTCGTCTTCAAGCAACCCTATTGCCTATCATGCTTCTGGGAAAGCGGTCCTTTCCTGTACGTCTATGATTTTAAGCGCTTGAAAACTGGTTGGGTTTCTGGTTCTAGTCAGCAGCAAACGTAAACAATAACAGCCAAAGTGTGTTATGTGTACGGTATAAATTTCATCCAGGGCATCTAAGGCTTTGACACCAGGCAAACCGTCGATGGGTGCGCACTGCTCGTGACGCATTCCACGTGTAATACCGTGGCCTTTTACAAGGAACAACATCCGAGTAAACTCGTTTTCCTAACACAAGCGGAAAAAGTAGTCAGGGTGGTAAGTGGCGGTGATGCCACTCGGTCTTGCCGAAATTGCCTATATACGAGCTCGCGGTTTGGAAGATGCACCACCAAGATGTGGCTTTGGGTGCCTTTCATGTGACGGTAAATGAAGTATTTTTCACGCTGCTTCGCTACTATCGGGTGATTTTTAAGAGCTTGATAACTTTTTTTAAAAAAAAAACGCATAAAATTTGCAAAATCTCATCGGTTCTTTATTTGAAACGTTAGATTGGTTCATGACATTTACTTTTTGAAGATAATTTCATTTAAATGTTGACTCATGTGGTTTCAACAAGATGGCGCTACATGCCACACAGCTCGCGATTCTATGGCCATTTTGAGGGAAAACTTCGGAGAACAATTCATCTCAAGAAATGGACCCGTAAGTTGGCTACCAAGATCATGCGATTTAACGCCGTTAGACTATTTTTTGTGGGGCTACGTCAAGTCTAAAGTCTACAGAAATAAGCCAGCAACTATTCCAGCTTTGGAAGACAACATTTCCGAAGAAATTCGGGCTATTCCGGCCGAAATGCTCGAAAAAGTTGCCCAAAATTGACTTTCCGAATGGACCACCTAAGACGCAGCCGCGGTCAACATTTAAATGAAATTATCTTCAAAAGTAAATGTCATGAACCAATCTAACGTTTCAAATAAAGAACCGATGAGATTTTGCAAATTTTATGCGTTTTTTTTTTAAAAAAAGTTATCAAGCTCTTAAAAAATCACCCGATACTTACATATCATCCCGTTCGAAATATCTGGACCTCATCCTTTGTGTCGATCGTAACTCTCCTGTATCACGGTGAAAATGGCCTGGCCACCGCAAAGTTGTCGTTGTTAATATGAATGTGTAGTTTATAAAAGACACTCCTTTTATTATTTTTTAATTATTAATTAACAACTTATAAACAAAAAACCAAAAAACAAAAACGTAAACAAATTTTATGTCACAGCTTAATTCATGCAGTGTACTTTTTTACTAAAAATAAGATAAATAATTTATTTAGAACTTGTTTAATACTTAGTATGACATCTGCTAGTTTTTAGTACAGATTTTAGTATAGGTGGCTTGGAGTTATCTAATTTTTTTGTTCCAATTTTTTCCACTCTCAATCGGATAAATGTCGGGTGACCGCACCGTTGGATTCATTAGATGTGGACAATTCCGTATTACCCAGGTCTGCACTATTGACGATTTGTATTTAGGATCGTTGTCCTGATAATACCGGAAATTTTGACGTATTCCAAGTTCCTCACCACTTTGGATTAAATTTTATTTTAAAATATTAAGGTACAATGATTTGTCAAAAAATACAAAGAACAAATTTCCAACCGCGGCTACAGAATACATGCCCATACCATAACACTGCCCCCACCATGTTTAACAACGGGTTTCCGCCACATTTAAGCCATTCCATCTGAGCCCGAGAAGGTTAAATTTGGACTCGTCACCAAAAATTACAGTGTTCCAGAAGTAAAAAATCCTTGGTTTTCAGCTCCCTGGCAAATGCAACTCGGCTTAATTGGTTTTTTTTTTGCTAATGAATGGCTTCTTTCGGGCTACCCGGGCATTAAAGTCGTTCCCACGTAGTACCCGACGCACAGTTTCAGCACAAAATGATTTTCCTAGCTCCTTCTGAATCTCTGTAGTTAACTTTGGAACTGATATCGTCGGGTTTTCTAAAATTTTACGCACAATTAAACGCCCGTTACGTTCATTGAAAATTTTATTTGATGCGTTTCGGCCTTTCTTTTGAATGTGACTTTCATGTACGAAACGCTCAATTATATTTTACTTAAATTTGCTATCTCCGCAAATTTTCGCTGTTATTTTCCATTTTTGAAATAGTTTATGACCAATTCCCGCTGCTCAATCGTTGTACGGGGACTCATTCTACTGAAAGTAGTACACTGAGAACTCGATACATAAAAACACTCTAAAATTGGTTTCAAACTACTACTGAATGACAGCTTTAAGGATTAGAAATGCCTAGTACCGTTCTCCATGCAACTGGCTTTCTCTATAACATAGACAAGAGCGTGCATGAAAATAACTGTGAGCGAAAATTCCTGGAAGGCACCTGCATTTCATGCCTTTGTGGATGTAAGACTGTACTTCCACATACTTTACTTTGCTTTTTATATTGGCAAAGCATTGTAGAATATACATATATTCATCAACCTTTTTTTAATTGTCATTATTTTCCATTTTAAGGCAATATAAACTGATAAATTTCATCTGCATGAAATAAGCTGTGAGCCACTGTATATCTTTTAAAACACTGCTTAATTTGATTGTTATCTTAATGTTCAAATCAAACCAAAGAGTGTTTTTGTTTTCGTAACAACAAAATAGAAAAAAGGAATAAAAATATAAATCATAGACGTAATTTTGTTACAATTATGTATTATTTGTAGAAGAATTGGGCTTAATAAAGCATTGCCCTGCGGCACAAAAAAATTTTCAAAAAATAAAAAAATCGCACAGAATTATGTTTACAACTTTGAAACCTCCAAAAGAATGCAAAACGATGGCCACTGAATGACGTATTTGGAGTCTAAACACCGCCAATCGCAGAACAAAAGCTCGATTTATCGCCTGAAACAATTTCGTTCTAAGTATTGCAGCAGGCAAGCTCCTACTTATCCAGAATAGTATCTGGCATACCCAACTTACATATGTCGTGCATGCAATGAGTCCCACCATGATACTAATTCTACCTCTCAACAGCTCGTTTCCTGGACATACTGGTTAGTGGCTTCGGCGACAGCTAACTTATTACATTCCCCCCAAGTTCCAAAGGCCTTGACACTCATTACGAAAACAAAAACAGGGGAAGGCCACGAAAATCGAGAATTATTCCGTGTCGAGTTGTAGAAAATAACCTTTTCAAAAGGTTTTCCCCGAAAAGTCGCAATGTTGACAAAAATACAGCGAAACAAGCGGATGGCAAAAGCTAAAATCATAAATTGAACAATTTTTTGATCCTCCATCTAGAAGGGAAATGTGGCAACCCCGCAAAACACAGAAAACATAGACAGTGGTGTTGTGGAATCTGATAGTTGTGCGAATCAGAATTGAAACCGATAAAAAAAGTAGTAGGTGTCATAAATTCAGATATTATTAGTTTGATATTCGAAACAGAATTTGTGTCGGTTTTGGGTGTCAAAGAAAACAATTTTATCGGTTTTGCTTTCAGAAACAAAGCAAGAAGATAGTCGCTCACAGATTTGAAATGTGAGTTAAGAAATCAAGTTAATTTATTATTTCGAGTTAATTTATCTTTATTTCTATAGGGGAAAACATAAGTATAAAACACGAAATGTCTTAATTATTCAGTTTTTGAGAAAAAAGGCGGGATATTTAAAGACATTAGATTTACAAAACGTAATTTGACACCCAAATGCGTCTTTATTCATCCGATAAATGTATCTCTTAAAATCGTTTTTTTTTAAATCTATCTTTGAGAACTTATTAAAAACTTTAATAGGATTGCTTCCAAATGTATTCATTTGCAAGTTATGTCACATTAGTAAACAGCTGATTCGAATATCCAAACAGATTCTGTGACACCATTGAAAATCAAAATTGGTTTGCAATTCTGACAGCTAGGCAATTCCGTCTTGGATTCCACAACATCCCTGAGTGACAAAAATAGCAAAAAAAGCAATTCTAAAATATTTTTCCGTCGCTCGAATAGCGGCGTCTATAAGCATATATCTTTATATATAAAAATTACGTGTCACGTTGTATGTCCGCGTATTTAAGAATAAAGGCGAAAACGTTTTTGTCGGTATAAGAATCCAAAGGATTTTACTTGAGATTTAATTTTGAATATGTTTATACAAATAAAAATCATTGTAATAGCGAATTTAAGGCTGCTTTCTCAATGTCTGGTTACCAGTCTTTCTGTCCAGTTAATAGAGTTGTCCGCTTATTAGATGTACTTAATAAAAATCACCAATGTGTATGGTTAATGGAGATGTCCGCTTAATAGGGCGTTCATTTAATAGAGCTTTCACTATATTCTTTATTTATGAATTGTTTTACCATCCTATCTTCTCAGTTGGTTCGAACTGGACACAGTTCACTCGTAATTTATGTTAGATGTTTGTGTAACAAATGCTGCTCTCAGTGCTCTTGCAACATGTTGCTACAGAGCATAATTTTGTTCACTTAGCGGTTGTACGTATCACCTAAACTTAATCGAGATGGATATATGGTTATTCATATATGTATATACATATACAAAAATGATCAGGATGACAAGACGAGTTGAAATCCGGGTGACTGTCTATCTGTCCGTACGTTTATCTTGATGAAACTTGATATGTGCGTTCCTTGGACGAGTTCGGAGATGGGCGTAATCGGAATATTGTCACGCCCACAAACGCCATTAACCGAAAACTTACAAAGTGACATAACTAAGCACTAAATCAAGATATAAAACTTTAATTTGGCACAGGGAATCGCAGTAGCAAGGGCCACCTGTGGGCAAACAAATAGTTTTTTTTCTTTGTCCAAGTTCTAAGTTAAGGTTTTAACTAAAACACGTATCTTTTTGCTTAAGATGATCCTGTGAGGAGTTATCCTGCCCACGTTGGCGCATCTTTTTTCCGAGGTGTAATCGGAAATGGCGTCGAAATGACCGAGTTTAAAATATTTTTTTTCCAAAAATTTCAGAATTTCTTTGTTAATAGTGTATGTTTGTAACAATAAGAGGCACAATTCCGATTTCTTTGGCGCCGCGATCTGAAGGTACCGTTGGAAAGAGGAAGTCCTCCTGATTAAAAAATATATTTTATATACATATACTTAATTATATTATGGGTACCGCAAATGCTTAGTTTACGAGATTCTACTTTAGAGTTCAAAAATTTCCAAAATTCGAAAAATTCAACAAGTTATTTCACTACATTTAACACAATTTATGCACATTTTCCCCTTCAAATTCATTTAATTAAACTGTAAACATTTAAACGAATTCACAATTTACACTTTTTGCAGGTATTGTAAGTAAGAAATTTATAATTTAAATTATGAGGAAATGCAGCGCTGCCATATGATAATAAGCAAATATGAGCGATTCGCTGAAGTTCCTCTTTTTCACTATAATTCCTCTTTCTTTATTTGGCAATCTTAGTTTTAATAAAAACAAGCGTCTATAAATTATATTTCAAATTAAAATGAGTATAAACAATCTTTCCCTGCATATGGACATTTTCTTATTTAAATTTAATAAACTAAGTAATATTAAATAAAATATTATGTAATAAAATACTTAGATTCAAGTACTACGCTAAAGTACTTCGGCAATGCCATTTCATAACCCATAATTGACGCTGATTTGAAGGCTGATATGTTGAAATAATCATCGCGAAAAGTGTGCGACCTTCAGTGGCATGCGAAGTAGCTATCGCATCGTCCATTGTTTGATTTCAGTGATGTTCCAGCAATTGTAATTGCTGATATGCTTTTCAAAAAGTTGCACACACCGTACCACTCACAGTACGCAATAACTCAAATGAAGTTGAACCACGTACATTAATCAATACCAACCGAAGGTAGAAGCAATACTAGTTTTCCGGGTGGATTGTCTAAATTCGTCCTAATGCATTAGTTGGGAACACACCTGGATGTCCATCTACCGGTTGGCCTTGCTTTCTACGTAACCATTTCTTCGATGATGCATTCCATGTATAAAATCACGGCATTTCCGAATAGAGCAATGTTCTTGCAAACGGATCACTGACGCAAGTTGAGAAAAAACTCGTCAATGTCAATTTTGTTGTTGGCAGTGTTTCCGCTGGCTGCACTGTATTCTCTGGGTTGAAATACACTCTTTCGAAAGTAAATATCTTACAAAACCATTCAAGGCTAATAACCGCTATCTTGTTTACTTTGGTGACGTACTTACAAACTTATTTTATAGATTTCACTAAACTGCAATACTCAAATTTGATATACGTTTTGATTGTGAATAAGACAATAGTGGTGAATATAATACGATCCATGTGTGGTCAACTTCGATATTCACTCCTCTAAATTGAATGCTGAATGTTCTGCCATTGCTGTCTGGTGAGCGACGCCGATACAATGGATATCCATTAAACGACGTGGATACTGTTTCGTGCATTTATTGTCAGACATACAAACCGAAGTGGGATTGTGATGTACGCAAGGTCCATGAACCATATTGGTTTTCACCACTTCGTATAATTCTAGTTCTATCTCTGGATTTGATCTGGTGTAACCTCCATCCACCATCCAAAGAAGAATGTGTGCGTGCGGCAAACCTCTTTTTTGCCCCTCAACAGAGAACATCCAGCATCTAACAGCACCATATAAACATACGTTGCTTCTAGATAAAGTCCATCAAACATCGTAGCTGTTCTTGCCGTGCTGCGACATGGTGACGATCTTTCTGATTGATCGCGATTCAATATTTCTGTAATCTATAGCCATTTTGCATTGCAAGTGAATGTAACAAACAAATCCGTCCATAAGTCCGCACGTATGTCATCGCATCCTGCGAGTTCTCGTCCATGCGCTTTGGGCAGCCAATAAACTATACAAGGTGCGTTCCAAAGTAAACAGGACTTAGAGAAAAACAGAACAAATGGTTTTTTCGCCAAAATCAATTTATTTTATTGAAAATAGTCTCTTGCTTTAATACAGCTTGCAGCAAGTTGGCCGGTATGGTCGTCAGTATGCCGGTGCACGCCTTTTGAATGGCCTCTACCTCTGCATAACGCTTTCCTTTCATGGGAAAATACATTTTTCCGAAAAGGAAGAAATCGCACGGTGCCATATCAGTGAATTCGGGGAGTGGTTAATGGTTAAATTGTGATTTTTGGTCAAATAATCGGTCACAATGATGTCCTTCGAATGTTGGATTCTGAGCAATTTTGGTCGTCAGTCAATTTGTGCGGAACAAACCGTGCACACACGTTTTAAGCCCAAATGTTTGGTCAAAGTGCGATAAATCGATGTTTTGAAGATGTTGAGTTCCACTTCCATGAATTTCAATTATGATTTCGGCTGATTTTGGATGAATTCACGCACGGTTTCTATGGAATCTCCGGTGATAACGGATTTTGATTAGCCCACATGTTGATCGTCATTAATGTCCTCACGACCACTTTGAAAACATTGAAACCACTCGTGTAATCTGCTACGGAATAGGCAATCATCGCCAGAAACTTGTTCCATCAATTGAAACATTTCGGTAAAAGTTTTAGCAATTTTAAAACAAAATTTAATGTTGGCTCTTTGTTCGAAAACTTCACTTCCAATAAATGAAATGTCATGAAATTCTCACTGGACAATCGATAAAGATAGCTGATTCTAACGCACCAGTCGACATATATGTAGATGGGGCTCTAGATCCATGTTTACTTTGGAACGCACCTTGTACGAAGCAAATCAGAAAATAATATTGATATGAAATAATTATAAAAGAAAATGTCCAATCAATTGCATTTTTTACATTTATTCGTATGATTATATTGTTGCGTGTTCAGAGACTGTTTTTTGCAAGTGTACATATATAAAGGATGAGATTGACGAGACGATTGTAAATCAGTTTGACTGTCTGTCCGTCGTTTCATCCGCCCGTCCGTTTATCTGTGGGAGCTGTAAAACTTGAGCAAAAATTTAAATAATGTAATGAAACTTTGTTCAAGCAATAAATTTAGATATAAAACTGTAATTTGGCGCAGGGGATCGCAGTAGTGACACACCTATTGGCTAATAATCGGTTAAGCTAAAATCACCAAACTTGCCTCGGAGAAGTGCTTTTATTATCTGTTGTTGTTTCAGGGGTTATTTAATGTTAGGGTCTATTTTGAATAAGTGATATTAATACGAATTAAGCCAAGTACATGGTATAGAGTTTGGTCCTGTAAACCTCGACCTCGTCCGTTGACATTATTTAACATTACAAAAAAAAGACAAGCATAATTATGAAAATGATATAATGTTTTTTTATTTTATTTTATTTTAGAAATTTACAATTGACGAATAACATATATAAATATATAGGATGGATACCTTCGATGTGTCAGACCGAAACAGGTAAGTTAGTAAGTTAATACAAATATTGTAAATAATAAGTACGATCTGTCTGTTGATTTCATTACGTTGCCCTTATATTCAGTGAGAATTTGCGATGGAGTTGTCTTTAACAATCAAGCAATGTTAGCATTTTTGGTACTACAGTACAGTTTCGTTGAACTATTTGCTAAAAAAAACTAAAATCCCTTTTACAGGTTTCAACTCATTTCGGTTCAATTAAAGTTGAAGCAATTCAACTTCAGATCAAATGAACTCATTTTTGGTATTACGATTTACAACTATTAGTTTGCTATTAATGCCAACCTAAAAAATGAAGATTTCACAAATAATTAAGCATCTGAAGTTTTTTAAATGATAAATTAAAACAATTTAATTGAGTTATTGTTCAAAAGGTAAATAATTATTAATATGAACATTATTTTTTATTTATGCAAGTATTACGATGACAAAAATGTTACGGTAAAAACTGATGTGCTGCGCATAAGAAAAATCCTTTCTTTATTTTGCCAAAAGTTTTATTGACAAGTAAGTGGCATTTAACTTATGTTTATTGCAGATTCATAAGTTATTTTCTTTTAAATGAGGAATTATTATAATTTTTTTTATTTTTACTAAATAAGATGAAGTAACGTTTTCACAAACTCTTTATTTCCTTGTTGCTGGTAGTTATGAAGAATGCATTTTAATGATTAAAGCTAAGTTTCTAAGGTTTATAGTTATATATTTAAACATCATCCGCAAATTTTTTGGATACGAAATCTTTTGTATTCTGCCTTTGGAAAGCAAGGATGCACCTCGCATGTGCATTTACACTACGGTGGGCAGGGTGCAGGTTGCAATTTCTATCTGAAACAAAAAATTCATAGAGATTCGTATTTCTTAATAAATTATCGTCTAGTGAAACCAAGAAAATTCCAAAAATTGTGGTAAATTATAAAAAAATTTTAAAAATTGAAAAAAGTGTTTTTTCCAAACAATTTTTACTGTTTTTTTGTTTTAAAAATATGTTCAAACTTAACTTTTCTTAGTTTAAATAGAAAACAATTTAATGCCAAATATAATAAACTTCACCCTAATTCGAAACGACGTTTAGTTTATTTGTTTCACATAAAAATGAAAAACCAAAAAATCGCTCGTCAAAGTCTGCCCAAGCGTTCATATTCGTATGTACTTGCTACACGCTCAGCCACTATTTCCCCTCCAGCTTCGACAATATTTCGAATTCCCATCTATAACTTTGGGGACATATTCTTAGATAATTTTTAAAGAGATTTAATAAAAAAAATCGATTTATTCAAAAGTAGTTACCACAAACTCTTCATTTTCTTGCTCTGCCGGTAGTTGTCAAAAATGCATTTTAAACGATTTTGACTTTGGACTAAAGAAACCTACGCTATCTGATTGTTACAAAATTGTTGTTGTTTTTTAAATACACAGTACAACAGCTAATCTGGGGGGTGAGAAATTCCAAGTCAGGGTGATGGTACTAGGTCAGTATAGGCTTTGTTTGGCGTTCGTATGTGTCAGTTTTTTTATGACCTTTTAAATTTTTTCCTTATCTTGATGTTTTTTCGCTTAGTTGTAACAGGAAGAAGGCGTGTTAAGAAAATATTATATACCGAATTTCATTGAAATCGGTATAGTAGTTCCTGAGATATGGTTTTTGGTCCATAAGTGGGCGACGCCACGCCCATTTTCAATTTCAAAAAAAAAGCCTGCAGCTTCCTTCGGCCATTTCTTCCGTAAAATTTTGTATTTCTGACGTTTTTTGTTAGTCGGTAAACACACTTTTAGTGATTTTCAACATAACCTTTGTATGGGAGGTGGGTGTGGTTATTATCCGATTTCTTCCATTTTTGAACTGTATATGGAAATGCCTTCGGGGAAACGACTCTATAGAGTTTGGTTGACATAGCTGTAGTAGTTTCCGTTATATGTACAAAAAACTTAGTAGGGGGCGGGGCCACGCCCACTTTTCCAAAAATTTGAATTTTGTGTGAAGTTCTCGCATGTTTTCAATTTAAATTTGCGAATAAATAATTATTTTATCTATATTTCATTAAAATGAGAAGGGGAAAACGTTCCACGCCGAAAAAGAAAGCGCTTATGTGCAATACGAGCAAAAAAGGAAAATATCCAAATATCCTGCCGAAATTGCTGAAATCTCCATAGCTCTCCAAAAATGTTTTATAATACCCTTTATGTAACTAATAAGATCCATTTTGTATCAACAAAAAGAAAACCAGGACCACGTAAAACCAATATTAGTGTTGACAAAAACATAGTACGGAAGAGCAAAGCCGATCTTTTTAAGTCAGACAGAGAAATTATGATCGAAGTTAATGACGAGTAAGGTGTGGACGTGTCCAGAAAGCTTGTTGGAATATGACTCAATGAATCTCAACTTTTTGGATTAGCAGTAAGAAACCACTCCTGTCAAAACGCCACACCAAAGATTGACTGGCATTTGCAAAGGCCCACAGAGACAAAGCAGCACAATTTTGGAGGAACGTATTTTTGAGCGACGAAACCAAGACAAATAGGATGGCTCCAGGGGGTAAACATGTGTACATCGTCCACAAGGTCAAGCCCTTAACCGTAAGTATTCCAAAAAAAAAACCATTAAGTACGGCGGTGGAAGTATCATGGTCTGAGGCGCGTTTTCATGGCAAGGCATCGTGTCAATTGTTCGAATAAATGGTAAAACGGGCCAGTTTTAGTATTTGGATATACTGTAAAATAAAATGGAGCCATTTGTATATTAACCCATGCCCATAAACTGGACACTTATGCAAAATAATGATCCGAAGCAAACCGCGAAGGTTGTAAAGCATTGGCTCGGCAATAAAAAATTTAGAATATTGAAATGGCCTGCGCGAAGCCCGGATCTCAATTCAATAGTAAATTTATGAAAAGATATCAAGACCAAAAATGCAAGCATATTCGAAAATTGTAATGATTTGTGAGCTGTAATTGAGGAGGCTTGATATTCAATCCCAAAGGAATGATGTCAAAAACTGGTGGACAGCATGCAGCGAAGATGTGAGAGGGTGATTAAAAATGGTGGATGTCGTACAAAATACTAACGAAATGAACAATTTTGTACAATTTTTTAATATTTTTTTTTAATTTTGGTACCTGTTTTTAAACCCTTTTCAGATTGTGCTATTTATTTGTCCCAGCTGTGAGATAGGGTATTGATGTTTTCGTCTTTTTTTGACGATAATAGAATATTTATTGTTTTAATGTTCTAGTAATATTAAAGTGAATAATTTTTAAAATAAAACGCATGTCTCTTCAAATCCGTAAGTGATAAACTTAAGGAATAAATAAATGTTTTCTTATTTGATGACCAAGTGTGCTATTTATGTGGCCATGGCTGTATGTTGCCGTCTAACTGGTGGTCCATGCTAAAAGAAGTTTGGAAATAACGGTGCATTAGAATATGCATGTTAGTAGGGTATTGAATGGCAACACGACATAATTGAACGGTTGGAGATAGAGTCAAGTCTGGAAAAGTTGACTCTACTCCAGCATTCAGAGGGTTAGTTCTGCTAGAGACTCGAGAGGCAGCCCGAGCCTTTTATCTGTCATTGTGTTTTTCGCTAATAGTGACGATACTCGCGAGGCCTTACTACACTCAACCCTTATACACCAAGTAAACCCAGATAATGGCCTCAATAAGAAACCCTCCCGTGCAGGGGCCATCCTAGCAGCGATTGACTTACCAGAAACCTTCTCACAACGCTGCTAGAAGGCATTAGATAACGTACGACTCCGCCATACTGAAGAGATGAACCATCAAAATAAAAATGGCGTAAACAAACGTCCCGCATCACTGTTTACCTGGTATGTTTTGAAACTACCCCAACCATCGAAGGAATTTCTGCTACCTCATACGTCGATAGTCATGACATCAGGCACTGGAAACAATGACACGTGTTTCAAAGAAAATATCTATATCCATGATCTATCTCTCTTCTTCACTGTTGGGGGGTTTAACCCTTTCCCTTGCTAAAACTCTTGTGTTCCGTAATAGAGAATCTCCAGGGCGGTTAGGTGGTGTTGGTGAGGTACGTACTACTATGACCAAAAATAGTGATACTTTGTTCATAATTCCAAAATTCCTACCTTATTCTTCAAAATCTTTGTTGTCCCCTTAAAGAAATCTCTGTTGGCCCCAATACACTTGTGCCAATGGTTTTTCCAACCCTCGAAATGAAAAAAATGAAATGAAATGTTTTTATGAATAAAAAGACCCCGATTCGCCGTGCTGTGCGGTTTGTCGTCATGTTCTTTATTAATTATGTTCTTTAATTCTTAAAATATGCTTAGCTTAATTTTCTTAGAGCCGTTGACATCTGGTTCATTGGTTTTGTGTCTTCTGCAGTTTGTGGTCAGTGCTAAAGTGCGATATTGTTTTTGGAACTAGTAAAGTTATTTGTTTCGTGGTGTTTTAATTTGAAATATTGTTGAAAATATAATTAAAATGAGTGAATTGTCAGCAAAGGCTGTTAAATTGAAAAATAAATAAGAAGCATCTAAATTAATATGCAATATTAATGAGAGCACATATAGCGGCAGTAATAAAATGATGGCTATACCCAAGTACAATACATACATCCCACTGACGAATATATCGAATGGTATATATTTTAATAGATCTTAATTCTTTGCAATTTATTATAAATATTTAATTTTCTACTAAGCACAACAACTGCGTCTTCAGATCAAGGAACCATACAAACGATCTTGCAAGAGTTACGTTCTTTGCAAACAAAATTTGAAAAATTCGAAGAAACTAATACAAAAATAATTAAAAACTTTGACGGAAGAAGTCGTTGCATTAAAACCGAAGTCAAGGAGCAAAGAAATATGCGTGAGAAGGATGATACGTCTCTAATACCTTCCTTGCCTTTCATTGGATGTCAAGGACTTTATTGATTTTGACACAAAGCTGCTGTTGAACGACAAAATAACATCTCAGCTGGTAGGTCGATTTTCTTATACTAACCCAGCTAACATTTAAGTTAGAGAATGATTAGAGAACGAGTCGTACTCTAATATATTTCTCTAAGGTAGAACGTTAGAAAACTATAAGAAAAACTGTTGAAAACTGTAGCATTCTCTACAAAAAGGGGACTTAGTTCTCGATATCGAGAAAAATATTAGTTATCTAATCGTATTCTAAGGTTGAATTCTAATTGGATTCTAATGTTGATTTTTGATTGTTTTGGAGCTATTATTGGATTTCGTTTATTAAAAAAATAATTTTTTTTTTTTCAAATTAAAACAGTTTTATTTCATATTGCCTCTTTTTTCATTGCATTAATATTAATATAGTTGTGTATAAAACGTCCAACACAAAAGTCTTTAAATTAAATTCTAGTGAATTAATTAAAATTATAAATTCAAATTCAAACACAAAAATATTCATAAAAAAACTAAAATGAAATCACATTATGTTCTTTTAAGTTAAATTTAATTTTTACGTTTTTGTTTTTTTGGAGTCGTATGCCTTTTTCTTCATGTGGCGTCCTTTAGCATGCTAGAGGTGCGCTCAAAATCTATATCTGTCGCATGAGGGAATTTAGACGAAAATGTACCTAAAACAAAATAATTAGTTTTGTAAAATTTCGGAAATGTGAAGAACTATACTTTTTAAGGCAGCTGTTACACTTAAGGGTCTCACAGCCATTTTATCTTCGTACCCTTCCAACACAAATTCTGCGCAACACCATCGGTAAAAATTTGGCGCCAAGCATTTTTTACGAACTTTTCAGCTGTGTGGACAGATACTGTGAAAAATCCCTCCTTCTGGAAAGATATGCATTGAGTTCAAGTTTAACAATTTAGATAGTCTGTTGGTTAATAAAAATATTACCAGTTCATTAAATTTTCTGGAATGCTCCTGTATATCTTTTTCAAAATTTTGAAATTGTTCCAAGTTATCAAATGGAACTTTCAGGAGCAGCTCACTTCGTGATTTGTGGCTTGTCTTTGTAGTCTGCTTTGTTTCTTGCAAAATTCGTGTCAGGGCCCTCTTTACGGATTTTTGATTGTGGTCTATTTCTGTAATACAAAAACGTATCGAATAACATTAAAAAACATATTTTTGACGTTTCATAAGTTGTCACATAAGACTGAATGGTAAAACGCCAATATATGCAGCTACAAAAGTCGCATAGCCATTTTCTTACCTTTCAGTATTTTATTTTCCGACTGTTTTATACGGTCCAATATCCTTTTCTCAAGCAAATCAATATCTGAAAAATAACAAAATACTTAAGATATTTCCCTTTTACTATTTAATTAAAATTTAATTTTTTACCTTTTTTAGTTACAGGAGTATTTTCTTATGCTTCTTCTATGATGTGGTTAAAATCCATTTTCTGTCCGAATAATTTATGTACGTTTATATGTTCTTAATGCTTACAAATATTTAAATATCAAAAAAAAAAATAATGAAGGAAAAGAATGAACAAGTTGATGTTAGACTCTTAGTTACTAAATTTTATAATTTTTTCTGATATTTCATCTAAGTTGTGATGATAGACGGAAGACGAAATTTTTAGGACTTCACATGACTTGATATTGAGAATTCCTGATGAGATAGGTGTTTCAAAATAATCCTGTAAATTCAGAACTTCCTTTCCAAGTAGCTTTGTGGCTTTATTTATAGCTACTAATTTAAATATTTTGCACTTAACGCTGTAAAAGTTATCAGGTTCTTTCGGCGAAAAGTAAAACTTTGAAGATTGTACAAATATTAATGAATCATTTCTAAATTTTCCTTTTTTAATTTCAGTCGATGGATTCATAGTATTGTTTGACCTAAAACTGTCCTCAACTAAACGATTGTATACTTGTGAGACGACATGGTTATGCTTTTTTATCTTTCTTTTCAATTTCCATAAGTAATTTTCAAATTTAAATGCACTAAAAGATTCAAGACATCCAAAATTTACGGTATCACTTGCGAGATGTGTTAAGCAATGAAAAGGAAATCATCATCGTAATACTGAGGCACAAGTTCTACGAATTTTTCCAGCATTTGACTAGCACATCTATTGTATTTAATATAATTACTTTGACTTAAAAGAATCCTAATGCTTAGTGAAAGAAAGCAAAAAATGGTTATAGTTTACTGGATCTAAAATTTCTTTTAGTAAAAATATTCCAGTATAGGAAAGAAAGCACCTAAACTCTGTGGCTTTTAAACCGCTCAACATCTTTCAAAGAACGTGGGTGCCTAACTCTCGCGGCACCTGATTGCAAATAAACATTATTCTTGAATCTAATGCTTGAATTTGTTTCTGTTTAAGTGAATAAGGTTTTTACGTTTTTTTATCCAGGCCAACAATAAAGTCTTTGTAACTCGTAGACAGACTACATGCATGTAATCCAAAGCAAACGATTTAACAATATCTATTGGAAGCTTTTCAATTACCATTGGTTCTAAAATTACATGATGGGCTCTATCAACACGAGCACGAAAATCGGTATCAGTTCGAGGAAGACTATTTTCTTTAACAAAAATTATTTTGTGATTTTTAGACTGGCCTTTCTGTATGCATTTAGGACAACACGAATATCCACAATGACCTTTGATACCAAGGATAAACGCTCGCGCAGGTGCGTCACATATAAAAGCTCGACAATTTACAGAGTAATGTTTTTCGTTAAAAAATATTCCGTTTTCCATTAAAATAAGTAGTTCATCTACAAATCTTGTAAGAAATTCGTTTGCGCTTGCTGACTTGCTATTCCCACAATACACTCCAATAACCTTCACATCGTCCCACCCGTTTACATTAATTAGAATTGGCCACACCTGAAGGTTAGAACTTTTTGCCAGTGGAAGCCCATCAATATTAAAGTTTAAGTCCAACCGGGTATCATTGAAGTCATTCTGATTTAAAAAATCGGTCAAAGCTCCATCAAAGCCGTAATGTACATATTCTCCCGAACCCATTGTTACTTTAGGTATTTCTTTTGGTGTATTTCTTAAAGTTCTAGAGCATAACGGAAGTCCTGAAACATACTTTGCTAAAATTTTCAATAAGTCGTCCGTCGCAGAAGTCGTAATATTATGTTTAATTGTCCATTCGGTTAAGTCCTGTGGCAAACTTCAATTTTCACCATCAGAAGCACTATCTATGTCATCATTTGATTCACTAAACTCTTTTTCGGATTCACTGCCGCTTGAATCACATTCGATATTGTCACTTCGCAATTCTTTAAGAGCTGGCGGCGAATCTGCATCTGACTCAAAGTGCATCGTGGGTTTCATTCCTTAACTCACGATAATCAAACAGCATGTCCACAATCTGCTCGCTTTCTCTCTTTAACTTTTTTTATACATTTAAAAATTATATTTACCCGTAATTTTGTAATAATAATAACCGTCTAAAAAAATTTAAAGCACTTTCTTTTCGCACGTATTATTTTTATTTGACACTAGGAATGAGCGACTCAGCAGACACTTATTGTATTCGATAACTATCATTTATATCGACAGTGCATTTCTGAGTGTTTCTCTAATCATTCTATAATCAAATTCTAATGTTGTTCTCTAAGCTTGAATTCGATTCGAGAAACATTAGAAAACTATATTAGAATTCTAATGTAAAATCTAGCTTTTTCTCTAACGTTAGAGACAGCGATTGCTGGGAAATGCCCATAATTATGAATAAATTTGTATATTGGGAACATATTTAATTTTAGAAAAATATCATATATAAAGTTGGAGGAAAGGATTTCCCTTCATTCCTGAGAATGGCATTATCCATTATATCGAATGCTATGGCCGTTAATTTAACTTGGCGTGGACTAAATGACAAACCCTTCCAACACAAATTCTGCGCAACACCATCGGTAAAAATTTGGCGCCAAGCATTTTTTACGAACTTTTCAGCTGTGTGGACAGATACTGTGAAAAATCCCTCCTTCTGGAAAGATATGCATTGAGTTCAAGTTTAACAATTTAGATAGTCTGTTGGTTAATAAAAATATTACCAGTTCATTAAATTTTCTGGAATGCTCCTGTATATCTTTTTCAAAATTTTGAAATTGTTCCAAGTTATCAAATGGAACTTTCAGGAGCAGCTCACTTCGTGATTTGTGGCTTGTCTTTGTAGTCTGCTTTTGTTTCTTGCAAAATTCGTGTCAGGGCCCTCTTTACGGATTTTTGATTGTGGTCTATTTCTGTAATACAAAAACGTATCGAATAACATTAAAAACATATTTTTTGACGTTTCATAAGTTGTCACATAAGACTGAATGGTAAAACGCCAATATATGCAGCTACAAAAGTCGCATAGCCATTTTCTTACCTTTCAGTATTTTATTTTCCGACTGTTTTATACGGTCCAATATCCTTTTCTCAAGCAAATCAATATCTGAAAAATAACAAAATACTTAAGATATTTCCTTTTACTATTTAATTAAAATTTAATTTTTTACCTTTTTTAGTTACAGGAGTATTTTCTTATGCTTCTTCTATGATGTGGTTAAAATCCATTTTCTGTCCGAATAATTTATGTACGTTTATATGTTCTTAATGCTTACAAATATTTAAATATCAAAAAAAAAAATAATGAAGGAAAAGAATGAACAAGTTCATGTTAGACTCTTAGTTACTAAATTTTATAATTTTTTCTGATATTTCATCTAAGTTGTGATGATAGACGGAAGACGAAATTTTTAGGACTTCACATGACTTGATATTGAGAATTCCTGATGAGATAGGTGTTTCAAAATAATCCTGTAAATTCAGAACTTCCTTTCCAAGTAGCTTTGTGGCTTTATTTATAGCTACTAATTTAAATATTTTGCACTTAACGCTGTAAAAAGTTATCAGGTTCTTTCGGCGAAAAGTAAAACTTTGAAGATTGTACAAATATTAATGAATCATTTCTAAATTTTCCTTTTTTAATTTCAGTCGATGGATTCATAGTATTGTTTGACCTAAAACTGTCCTCAACTAAACGATTGTATACTTGTGAGACGACATGGTTATGCTTTTTTATCTTTCTTTTCAATTTCCATAAGTAATTTTCAAATTTAAATGCACTAAAAGATTCAAGACATCCAAAATTTACGGTATCACTTGCGAGATGTGTTAAGCAATGAAAAGGAAATCATCATCGTAATACTGAGGCACAAGTTCTACGAATTTTTTCCAGCATTTGACTAGCACATCTATTGTATTTAATATAATTACTTTGACTTAAAAAGAATCCTAATGCTTAGTGAAAGAAGCAAAAAATGGTTATAGTTTACTGGATCTAAAATTTCTTTTAGTAAAAATATTCCAGTATATAGGAAAGAAAAGCACCTAAACTCTGTGGCTTTAAACCGCTCAACATCTTTCAAAGAACGTGGGTGCCTAACTCTCGCGGCACCTGATTGCAAATAAACATTATTCTTGAATCTAATGCTTGAATTTGTTTCTGTTTAAGTGAATAAGGTTTTTACGTTTTTTTATCCAGGCCAACAATAAAGTCTTTGTAACTCGTAGACAGACTACATGCATGTAATCCAAAGCAAACGATTTAACAATATCTATTGGAAGCTTTTCAATTACCATTGGTTCTAAAATTACATGATGGGCTCTATCAACACGAGCACGAAAATCGGTATCAGTTCGAGGAAGACTATTTTCTTTAACAAAAATTATTTTGTGATTTTTAGACTGGCCTTTCTGTATGCATTTAGGACAACACGAATATCCACAATGACCTTTGATACCAAGGATAAACGCTCGCGCAGGTGCGTCACATATAAAAGCTCGACAATTTACAGAGTAATGTTTTTCGTTAAAAAATATTCCGTTTTCCATTAAAATAAGTAGTTCATCTACAAATCTTGTAAGAAATTCGTTTGCGCTTGCTGACTTGCTATTCCCACAATACACTCCAATAACCTTCACATCGTCCCACCCGTTTCCATTAATTAGAATTGGCCACACCTGAAGGTTAGAACTTTTTGCCAGTGGAAGCCCATCAATATTAAAGTTTAAGTCCAACCGGGTATCATTGAAGTCATTCTGATTTAAAAAATCGGTCAAAGCTCCATCAAAGCCGTAATGTACATATTCTCCCGAACCCATTGTTACTTTAGGTATTTCTTTTGGTGTATTTCTTAAAGTTCTAGAGCATAACGGAAGTCCTGAAACATACTTTGCTAAAATTTTCAATAAGTCGTCCGTCGCAGAAGTCGTAATATTATGTTTAATTGTCCATTCGGTTAAGTCCTGTGGCAAACTTCAATTTTCACCATCAGAAGCACTATCTATGTCATCATTTGATTCACTAAACTCTTTTTCGGATTCACTGCCGCTTGAATCACATTCGATATTGTCACTTCGCAATTCTTTAAGAGCTGGCGGCGAATCTGCATCTGACTCAAGTGCATCGTGGGTTTCATTCCTTAACTCACGATAATCAAACAGCATGTCCACAATCTGCTCGCTTTCTCTCTTTAACTTTTTTTTATACATTTAAAAATTATATTTACCCGTAATTTTGTAATAATAATAACCGTCTAAAAAAATTTAAAGCACTTTCTTTTCGCACGTATTATTTTTATTTGACACTAGGAATGAGCGACTCAGCAGACACTTATTGTATTCGATAACTATCATTTATATCGACAGTGCATTTCGAGTGTTTCTCTAATCATTCTATAATCAAATTCTAATGTTGTTCTCTAAGCTTGAATTCGATTCGAGAAACATTAGAAAACTATATTAGAATTCTAATGTAAAATCTAGCTTTTTCTCTAACGTTAGAGACAGTGTTTGCTGGGAAATGCCCATAATTATGAATAAATTTGTATATTTGGAACATATTTAATTTTAGAAAAATATCATATATAAAGTTGGAGGAAAGGATTTCCCTTCATTCCTGAGAATGGCATTATCCATTATATCGAATGCTATGGCCGTTAATTTAACTTGGCGTGGACTAAATGACAAACCCAGTATCCAACGCTTTACAGCATTTGCACTAATAAAAAGTAATATTTCACATAAAACTATAACTATAAAGAAATCAATTAATTCTATTTTCCTATAGATGCCTGTCATTCCAAATATTCGAACTCGACCGATATGGATATAAATAAAGTGTGTCAACAGCACATACTTCACGCCCGAGACAGAGTACAAAAAAAAACAAACAAACAATTAATGAACTGAAAAATTAAAAAAATCTTATTTCTAATATTCACATGAATTAATTATTTATTTTTTTGTAATACATTTTTGAATTGAAATAAATATAAAAAATTTAAAAACGAAAATTTTAACTTCCACAAGTCACTAATACGTAACTTCTACAAGTCACTAATACGTAACTTCCACAAGGCACTAATAAGTGACGTCCGCGGGGAACAACTTCTCAATAAGGAAGTGACTTCTACGATGAAAAAAATGTTTCGCAGACGTTGAATTGTAACTTCTTGAAGTCACTTATAAGTGACTTTTGCGATAGAAAATGTTGGCAGGGCAAGAACGTTGATATACATATGTATGTATGTACATATATTAGAGTGATTCAAAAAAAATTTTTTTTTTCGTTTCGTACTTGGAAAAATAGGTTCTTAGACACCTCTAAGAAAGCCTCTCCAAACATGAGTTTTTAATTGTCATCCTACACACAGTTTTCTATTTTTTCTTATTATCAGATAGAAAAATTTATATCTCGCTTCCAACTACTTGAAAAAATATCTTGTTTCTTAGATTTTGTGGGAAGTTGAATGCTCTACAAAAAAGGTCTACTATGATTTTTTCGTAAACCCAAACGTTTAAAAGATATTAACAGTTAAAATTTGATTTTTTTTGGGAATTTTTTTTATTTCTTATGAATTTTATAACTCAATGAAGATTTTTTTAGAGGTTTTATTATTCCTGTCTGATTCTATGGTCTCTTTCAACTATTGAAATCTTCATTAATAACTATCTGTTTATTTCAATTTTCAATAGCATAGGTTTTAGTCGCCTCTTACGACAGGCATCACCGGCGACATCATGGGTATATTCTTGGAAAACACCGTACCCACTGGGGTATTACAAAAATTATGCAATAATACCGTTATTTGTTTTTAGTGTTATTATCGTCTTTAAATGCCTTTAAACTAAATGTATCCTCATCCCTCTCGTTTGAGTTTCCAATATTTGCCAATTTCTTTGTTCTTTTTATATTCGTCAGATGAACGTTCTATAGTGAATTAATTCGGCAATGCGGTTGATCTTTATGCCGTAGTCTTTTGTAGTTCTTTATTGGACCTTCTTCCCTTGCTTCTATATAGTATTCCCTTTCTTTGTACTGTTTCTTTTGAACGTTTCCATTTGCATCTTCAAAACGTTGGAAGGCACTTCATCTCTTGCCATTCGGAGTGTGCATTTGATGGTAGAATGATACCGGTCGTTATAATTTCCTACAACAACCTGCATTCTCATTTCTGTTGAAAGATCAGGGTCCTCAATTCCTGTTAGTTTCTCCAACAAGGTTGAGTGCAATCTCTCTACGTCTGCATTTTCTGTACGGCTTTTAGACTTTATGAGATGGACCTGTATTCCTTCATCCCGAAGGTATGCCAGCAATCGTTCTGCCTTAAATTCGTTATCCATAATGACTTTTTTTGGTTTACCGAATCTTGAAAAATAGTTCATTATTGCTTTCTTTGCGGGCCAGTTTCTATCTGTTATTTTATAGACTGCCGCAAATTTTGTGAGCTTATCTAATGCTGTTACAAAAGCTTGTTTTTTGAAATTAAAAGTATTAGTGTGCACTATTTCATTTTAATTTTCAGGGGTTTCTGTTAATTGAAATTTTGGTTTTATTGGATTCCTATCATGTTTGATTTGCGGGCATTTTTGGCAGTTGTTTATTTGTAGTTGAATATGTTCCTTAAATTTAGGGTAATATATTTTATCTTTTAGTGAATTATACGTTTCGTTTATACCACTATGCATAGATGCTTTTGTATGGTAAAGAGATATTTGCTTATGTAGCTCCTCTTCTTCTTCTATTTCTGAGGCTTTTTTGTGCATTTTACGAATTTTAAATTTCTATCTTGAGCAAAAATTTCAAGAAGATTCAGATACTTCGGAAAATATTCTCAATATTCCGTTCGCTATTATGTAACTTTTTAATGTGTTGTTGTTCTCTTCTTCTTCATTCATTGGGTTTATTTCCATTATTTTTCTTCCATGAAGTCTTTGCATTTGTCAATATAATTTGAATTTTGTATTTATTTACAGCTTCTTCTTAATTGGGAAGTGCTCAAGCAGTTCTTCATCTGCTGAATGAGTTGTTTCAGACAATTCCAGGTTTGATTTATTGTCGTTACCTTCTTTTATTTTTGGTGACTTCTCAATTCGACTCAAGAAATCAGCTACGACGTTATTTTTTCCATTTACAAATTCTATTTCAAAGTTGTATTCCTGCAATTTCAATAACCATCTCTGATGGCGTTGAGAGAACTCTTTTCCTTTATATTTATCAACAAGATATTTGATTGGACAATGATCTGTTATAATTTTAACTTTATTGCCATACAATATATATATATATGTTCGGAAATATGTTATTGAAAAAATTACTGCTAAAAATTCCTTGTCTGTAGTTGAGTATTTTTGTTCGTAATTATTTAATGTTTTTTAAATATAACACACTGGTTGACCTTGCTGTGAAAGTACTGCTCGAATGGCGTAGCATCAGTTGTGATACTAAATTCTTTATCATACTCTGGGAAGTTTAGAATTGGGTGAGACGAAATTAGTGCTTTTAAGTTCTCAAAGCTTTCAATATATTGTGGGTCTTTGGCATTTATTTTGTTGCCTTTTTTCAAATATTTTATCATGGGATAAGCTATTTTTGAATAATCTTTCATGAATTTTCTATAGTAACCTGTTGCTCTAAAAATACTTTTAATTGTTTCTTAGTTTTTGGTATTTATAGCTTTGCAATAATTTTATCTGGCTTGATGCCTTCTTTCGTTAATATGTGTCCTAAAAATTTAGTTTCTCTTTGAAGAAAACTGCTCTTATCTGCTTGTATTTTTAATTTATTTTCCTGTAATTTCAAAAAAATGTTTCAATGAACTTCTGTGCTCTTCTAAAGAAGTTGAAAACATTAGTATGTCGTCTAAATATACGACACATATTTTATTTATATATTCTCGCAATATGTCGTTCATAAATCTTTGGAATCTTTAGACGTATTCATATAGTCCTGCCGGAATAACAAAAGCTGTTTTCTCGATGCCTCTTTCTGCCATTAAAATCTGGTGCTAACCTTTTGCTATATCTATGGTGCTAAAGTACTGTGCTTTGCCCAATTTATCCAAGATTCCTTCGATATTTGGTAGAGGATACTTATCGTCTACAGTTATTTGATTTAATCTCCTATAATCAACTACTAGCCTGAATTTCTGAAATCCTGAATAATCTATCTTCTTTGGTACTATTAAGATTGGTGAGCTATATCTGCTATGACGTTTTCTAATTATTCCTTGCTCTTCTAATTCACAAATTTGTCGTCTTGCTTCCTCTTCATATTTGGGAGGTAATCTATATATTCTTGAATTTATTTTTTGATCCGTTACTTTTTTTATTTCGTGCACCACTGCTTTTGCGCTTGCGAGTATGTCTCCTTCTTTATAAATAAGTTTACTAAAAGTTTTCAATAATTTCTCAATTTCCTTTTTTTCGTTTGATTTTTGTTTAATCCACCTCCTCTACTCGATAAAACTGGCGTACCCTAATGGAACAGCTCAACTCACCACGTCCGATAACACCATACTCACTCACCACACATCTACATCATTCAACCCACTCAACAAAAAGGATGGAAAAAAGGATAGCAAACATTATTTTTTTCGTTTACACCATTCGTACCAAGCAATTCGTCTACAAGACTTTTGCTTGTGCACTGCGCCGCGTTAGGACTCTACCCTAATTATACCTTTTTCGATACCAATCCCGCGCGCTGCAATAATTTGAAGAACCGAAGGAGAATCGGACAAATCGTTTCGTTACCCTCGAACTCGCTGATTTTTAAACAATAATTTCAATTGTAACCTTGCTAACTTTTTATAAAAAGAAATTAAACTTTAATAAATCGAATTTTTACTTAATCTGAGTGTAAGTAATTTATTAACTATCTAATTGGTGGTGGGTAGGGTGGGTCGATTCCGGACTTTTTTCGATTCGGGATTTCTAATAGGGGTAGGCTTTTTACGTGGCGGGTCCCAAACCCAGCGCACAACCCTATGCAGGGGATGTTTCGCCTTCTCACTTTAGCTCACCTTCGAACGGATGTTCTTAGGCTAACCAGAGGATACTTGGTCAAAGACCGGAAGTCGTGAGCTGCTTGAGTCATATGTAAAAGAATCGTTTCTGGCCACTCCCAAGTGAATGGCGATCAGAGAACTTTCCTCACTTGCGTGAACTTCTACACATGACCCCATCCTACAAATGCCACATTTCATACGAAATTTCTGACTCTTAAACAAATGTTTTTAAGAACACAATAGGTTTAAGCTCTAAAAGAGACGACTTTGTCTCTTCTGCCGGAAAATTATTTGACATCGCTGCTTGTAAATGCATTTATTTTTCTTCTTGCACTTGTCCGAAGGAAAGGAAAGTTCCTATCAGTGAACAACCATTTCTCTTGGACCAGAGAACCAGAAGAATTGGAGTAAGTGATAGAGCAGCGGCCTTGACTGTTTCATCTGCTTTTCTGGATGCCAAAAAACAGGGTTGATAACAGAGGATCAGGCTAGCTTTGTCACTGACAAATGCAGGATTAGTCGGGCAAAAAAAAGTGTTGGAGTTAAGCTCCAAAACACCGAAAGTATTGACTCTGTATATGGGCTGTATTTTGACGGCCGCAAAGACAATAAACTTACACAAGTCAGCGAAGGTGAAAAGTACTACCGGGACACTGGCAAAGAGGAACATATTTCTCTTATAGCGGAACCTGGTTGTCATTATTTTGGCCACGTCACCTCTCCTTCCGGGTCAGCTGAGGATGAGACGCAAGCTATATGGCAACATTTACAAGACAATTCAGTTTTTGTGGAACATCTAGAAGTTGTCGGTGCTGATGGCACCAACACGAACACAGGTTGGAAAGGTGGAATCATTCGGAAACTAGAAGAAAGAATAGGTAGGCCATTACAGTGGGTTGTTTGTCTTCTACATTTCAACGAACTTCCATTTCGTGCTCTTTTCGAGCACATAGATGTTGTCTCAAAGAGTCCAAATACATTCTCTGGCGACATAGGTAAACAGCTCCCTGATTGTCAGAAGTTGCCTGTTGTCAAATTTGAAAGTTTTCCGTCCTGCCAATTATGTACCTTCTGAGGTTATTAATCCGACCCAATTTAGCACAGACCAAGCTTATCTCTATAAAATATCAGAAGCTGTTATTTCCGGTCAATGTTCCTCAGATTTAGCGTCGATGCATCCAGGTAACATGTGCAAATCTCGCTGGCTCACCAGTGCAAATAGAATTCTGAGACTATACATTTCTACTGACAAACCAACAAAGGAAATAAAGATTTTGGTCAAGTAAATACTTACAGTTTACTCACCTTTGTGGTTCTCAATAAGATTCAACAGTTCAATCAAAGATGGCTCGCGCCATCTCTATGCTGCAATTCAAAGGTCGAGATACTTACCTGCTAAACTGCGAAAGGTTGTCGATTCATCCATTCAACAGAATGCTTTCTTTGCTCTTCCAGAAAACATTCTCTTTAGTATGATGACTGACGAACGGATAGAAGTCAGAAAGTTGGCCCTTGACCGTCTTCTGGCAGCCAGAGAAGCAGAGTCAGACACTGGAAATGGAAGGGTTAGATGTAATAAAGTGCCAAAGCTGAATTTCAAAGCTAATAATTATTACGATATGATTAACTGGAAGACTATTACCTTGACTGTTCCACCAGTTCTTTGTTCAGTTTCTAACGAAGAACTCATAAAAGGGCTGTCGGGAGACACTACAGAGGTATGGAAATTTAGTGAATTTCCCTCTGACACCGTGGCAGTCGAGAGAACCGTCAAACTGGTGACAGTGGCATCTTCTAAAGTTATTGGCCCCCAATCTCGTGATCGTTTTATACGCTCTACACTGAAATCTAGGCAACAAGTGCCAAAGTTTAGTACAAAACCTGATTTTATCAATAAATTTGACACAGATTCAGACTTAAGCAAGCCTGACATATGGTTGGTTGGTTGGGTTGGGCTTGGGAGGAACCCGAAGAGCAGCCACCTCCAAGCGGTGGGTTCTGGGTGACCAATACAGGTTAGCTGAGAGCTGCAACAATTTTCACCTTGCGCTGTGGCGCGCCGCCTTTTCGCTCGTATCTTGGGAACGGTTCGTCCTACGGCCATGATCACATATACATTTCGGTAGCAAATGACGTGACAAATAACTTTTGTTTTATACATTTTGCCCTGAGATGCGTATTTCAGGCGCTAGGTAGACAATTTCACGATTTTAGGCGAATTTCCGAAATTTCAAGGCCGGAGTTTTGGTTGAAGATCGATCCGATCTCAAAACAAAAAGTTGCATTGGAATCAGGAAGTATTAAGGCAACTTTTCCGCACTATTAGAAATCCCGAATCGAAAAAAGTGCGGAATCGACCCACCCTAGTGGTGAGTGTTCGCACTAATTGGGCACCCAATTAATCAATTTTAAATGATCAAGGTTGATGCTCTTTATTTCGCTTATATCCAATGAATAAACTTGCTCCTGTATGGGTTATTAAAATCAATTAATAACCTTCTCATTCTGGCGTTTTCCGGATATTTGAATTATTTCAAACAAGGGCTCTTCACCTTAATATTTGGTGTTTCAATTATTCCGTTTAAAGCTTTCACCATAATGCTTTCACTTCCAAGCACTGACAATTTAAATTTTTCAAAACTAGATTTTTTCATTATGGTTATGGTTGAGTCTGAGTCAACCAGAGCATAAAATTGTTTCTCAAAAATCGTTAATACAATTGTAATTTTATTTTCCCAAGATTCCGAGGCTAGTTTGTAAAAAACTCCTTGTTCGTATTGGATTCTTGTAGATCACCTCTTCTACTCATTGTGTCCATGTCCATGGGTTCAGGTCCTCTTCTTTGTAATTGTTGTTTATTATTCTCCGAGCTTCTTTGCTGTCTCGAGTAAATAAAATAGTTTTGATTAGCTTGAATTTGCCTTGAATAATTTCGACGACTTTGCTCGATGGCTGTCTTGTATGGTTATTTTGTTGTGCATAGGAACTCATTTGATGTTGTCCAGATTGTGGACGATACTGTTGTCCCGAAGGAAATTTTTTATTGTTAATACTAATATTTCTCGTATTAACTTTAAAATTGGCTTCCTTTAGTTTTAGATGAGGATTTAGATTGCCTTCATCCAAACCAGTAAATTTATAAATTTCATTTGTTATGTCAGTCAATGATGTGATTGATTGTACTGTACATATATGCAAATGTCCTTGCTGCTAATTTTTTTATTCGCTGATTTAGCATTACCGAAAAAATTACTTTCATAGTGTCACAATTTTCGCTTAGTGCACTATATTCTGTTATATTATCTACCATTTCTTTAACTCTTCTAATTCCGCTATGCTGTTTACCCTAAGTTCCGAAACTTTTTTCGTGATCGTCATTTGATCTTTTGTGGGTCTGTAATGCTGGTCGGATACCAGTGGAAGTAGTACGGATGTATTTATAAAATTGTACAGTACCACACTCGCAATTAGTTAGTTGGTTCAGCTGCTGCGCACTGAGGATCTCCAGATGTTGGAACGGTGGTTGAGTTGCGCGCCAAAGATAACAAAATGTTGAAAAAAAAACGATGTGCCGAAATGTATCAAGAAAAGAAAACGTCCGCCGATGATTACTGCTCGAGATTCGTGATCGAAAGAAGCGGCCTCTTCCAGGACGAGGATTTTTGCTGTGGAGAGTTATGGTGGGTTGATGTGGCGTGTATTGGTGTGTGTGTAGGTGTAGACTTCTACTTCCAGTCGATGATTGTTGTCTCCAAGTGTGGTGAGTGTGCCAGTGTTGCTTTGTGAGTGGTGTGTTGTGTGGTGTAGTGGTGTATGAGGGCGGGAAACTTAACTCATTTAGCCATCCCCCCTAGGCGAATGTTCAGCCTAGCAATCGCTGGAGTTGTTGCAACGTTGCTAAGTCCGGACGTGCGCCAGTAGTGTGGCCTTTGACAATGACGCCTGGTGGGTGCTGCGTCTCGTTGACGCCATAGACGGGACTCAGGAGGTGGTGCCGGTCTTCGTCCTCATGCCACAGGGTTGGTTTGCTGCGGTCTGCGAGTGGCAGGTGGCCGACCAACCTCACGTCTTAGGGTGCGGTGGAGCAGCGTGTGATGCTGCCTGCCACACATTTGGCACAAAGCCCCAGAGTCACAGTCCTGAGTCGCGTGCGCGTGTGCCAGACAATTGTGGCAATGCCCATGCACCTGTGCTACCTGCTGGCGCTGGATGGGTGCCATGCCCTTGAAGAGTCCACAGCGTTGCAGTCGAGGAGGGCGGCGACAAAGCGGCATCGTATGCGTTGCGGCTCCGCTGGTGGTGACGGTGTGGTTACAGGTGCTCGTGTGCCATTACGAGCTGCAGTTGACGGTGCTGTTGTGGTGATTGTGCGGGGCGCCGCTGTTGGGACAACCCCAGGATGGGGCACACTGATGGCCGATCGCAGTGTTGGCGTTGGCGTTGAAGTGTTTTCTGAATCCATATTTGCCTGTATGGAGAAAAAGTCGAGTTTAGTTGCAACTCACTTGTATATACATATTATGAAATTGTGCGATTTGTAACCAACTTTATTTGGTTTGTCAGAGTTTACTAATCTACCCATTATGTTGTAGTATCCATATGATTTATCATATGTGCGATTGATTTGGGTTTTAGTTATTAACGGATGTTTCAATTTCTGCGTGTCGGTATTATTGTACGGATTGTTCATTACGCGCATTTTCGCTATTATCTGCGGTTGGTAGGAAGCACAATTTAACGAGCGGTCTGGTCAGCGTTCCGTTTTGAGTACGGAGATCAACTACTCGGATATGACCGTTGGAGGTGATGTAGCTTCTCTATGCGACCAAGCCGCCTCTCTGTAGGGGGGAGACAATCGTCATGTATAAGGACAAAATCTCCAAGCTTTGGCGCCTTTTCGGGAGTTTTCCAGCGGTACCTTTTGTGAAGGTCCTTTATATACTCCTCCTTCCATCGGCGGCTGAAATCATGATTGAGAATTTTAATTCTTTCCCATCTGTTTAGTAAGGAAAGAGACTCCTGGCTCAGGTATGGCCAGAAAGGGGTGCTCCTTTGAGAAAGTGCCCTGGTGTAAGAGCTGTTGGATCTGAGAGATCCTGCGAGAGTGTCGTCAATGACCGTGAATTGAGAACGGCTTCAATACGAATTAATAATGTTGTAAATTCTTCAAAGTTAAATTTGTAGTTTCCAGCTACTTTTTTAAAGTGAGATTTAAAGCTTTTTACCGCTGATTCCCATAAATCACCCATATGAGGAGCGCTTGGAGGGATGAACTGCCAGTTAATGCCTTTGGGAGCGTACTTTTGTACAATCGCAGGTGAAACTTGTTTGATAAAGTCCACAGACTATTTTTCAGTTGCCCTTTGAGCTCCTATAAATGTCTTGCCATTGTCGCTCATGAGTTTTGACGGAAAACCACGTCGTCCGACGAAGCGAGCAAATGCCGCAAGAAAAGCCTCTTTTGTCAGATTGGTACATAGCTCGAGGTGTACTGCTTTTGTCGTAAAACAGACAAAGACAGCCACGTAGCCTTTCATTAGTGTGGAAGACCTTAACATGGATGCCTTTATTTGAAAAGGCCCAGAAAAATCGACACCTGTGATAGTGAAGGGCAGAGCAAAGTTGCAGCGTTTCGGTGGAAGTGCTGCCATAATCTGCGTTCGCATCTTTTGCTTATGCATAGTGCAGATCTTGCACGAAAAAATGCATTTCTTTATCTTTTGGCTTGAGTCTTGGGATATAAAACTCTTGGCGGACTATTTGTTGCATGAGGCGGTGTTCTGCATGTAATAATAGTACGTGGAAAACAATGGGTAAAATGGAATGGAAACTCTGGTAAAACAATGGGATGACGTTCGTTATACGTTAGGCTTAAATTGACAAGCCGACCATTTGCACGAAGTAGACCCATCGTAACTATGAATGGATTTAGTACTAGGAGTGAGCTCTTTTTATCAATCGGCTTCGATTCTCTTAGTACTGATAGCTCTCGGCTGAAGTAGCGCGCTTGAGTAGATGCTACAAGAGTGACCTTTGCTTTTTGTAAGTCTAGGTGCGTCACTGTATCGCATTGGGGGTATACTGTGCGTATTCATTTATTCCTAAGTTTGAGTCGCTCTATGAATTTGAGCATGTAAGCGATGTCAGTATCATCCAATGTTATGTGAAAAGAGTCGATCTTTCGACTTTCTGGGGTAATAATGTAGCACATGGGCGATTGCGGCCAAGAATCGGGAGATTCTGTTCACCATCGGGGGCCATTCCACCAGAGGGTGGTGGTGGCAAGGTGCAGAGGTTTGCACCCTCTTGCACCTAGATCAGCAGGATTCTCAGCACTGGCTACGTGTCGCCAAGTGGCTGATCCCACTAGATCAAGAATTTGAGACGTTCGATTGGAGATATACGTCCTGCATGCATGTGGTGGTTTTTCCAACCAGGCTAATACAATCTCGGAATCGAACCAGAGATATAATTTATTTTTTGCCATATTCAGTTGCGTTTGCACTATGGATAGTTTGGCAAGTAGTAGTGCACCACATAGTTCTAGTCGTGGTAGACTTATGGTTTTTAAAAGAGCCACCTTTGCTTTTGCAACTAGTAAGTGGCTTGTGGTCGCTTTGTCGCTTTGTGTGCGAACATATATAGTGGCGCAATACGCCTTTTCAGAGGCGTCACAAAAGCCGTGTAGTTCGACTTTGTGCTCTGGGATATAATTAACCCATCTTGGGATTTGTATTTGTGTGATATCTTTTAGATTGCTCGCGAACTGGGACCACTTTTCTAAACGAAGTGGTTTTACTTGCTCGTCCCAGTCGGTACCATCTAGCCATAATTCTTGTATCAGGATTTTGGCTTGTATCGTAAATGGCGATAGCCATCCTGCGGGGTCAAAAAGTTTTGCCACAGAGGAGAGAATTTGGCGTTTTGTAATGGCGGATAGTGCGGATGTGGACTCAGTTGTGTATGAAAACTGGTCCGATATCGCATTCCATTGGATGCCCAGAGTTTTTGTTGTATTTTCCTTTTCGAAAATTAGGAAATTAGTATCCAACAAATTTTCTTTTGGTATATTTTTTAATATAGTTGGGTGATTTGCCGTAATCTTTTTTAATGGAAACCCTGCGGATTTGAGGGCTTGGATTACTTGTGATAGTGATTCGCATGCTTGTGGAAGACTGTGACTTCCAGACAGAATATCGTCTACATACGTTTGTGATTTTAACACCTGTGTTGCCAGAGGAAATTCTGACTTGGTGTTTTCAGCCAATTCATGGAGTGTTCGAATGGCTAAGTATGGGGCACAGTGAACGCCAAAGGTCACTGTTTTTAGCTTGAAGTCGCGTAGTGGACTGTTGGGTGATTTTCGGAAAATAATTCGCTGAAAATCCTGATCGTCTTTATGTACGACTATTTGTCGATACATTTTTTCGACGTCCCCGTTAAATACGTATTTGAATATACGCCAGTTTAGAATGAGCAGCATTAAATCAGGTTGGAGCGTGGGTCCCGTAAACAGGATATCGTTTAGGGAATTCCCCGAGCTAGTGGATCTTGAGGAGTTGAAGACAACTCTTACTTTAGTTGTTTTTTTAACTGGCTTTACTACTGCGTGATGTGGCAAGTAAAATGAGGAGTATTTGCCATTGATGATTTTTTCGCATGGGCTTCCTTCCTCCATGTGATCTAAATGGAGGTATTCTTCCAACACACCATCACATTCTGGTTTGAGCTCACCTTTTTTAAGTAGGTTTCTTTCCATACTTTGAAACTGCTGTGTTGCAGAGGTGCAAGAGTGACCTAAGGCGATTGTGTTGGGAAATTGTTGTTTTAGTGGTAGTCGTACGACATACCGACCATTAGCTGATCTAGTAGTTGTGGCTTTGTAAAAGTCTTCACAATACTGATCTTCTGGGATTTTGATTGAAATGAGGGGGAGTTCTTCTATCTCCCAAAATTTTCTCAGTTGTGAATTGAGGTACTCATTTGAGATTTCCTCAACTTGAGTTGTCATTGTTGTGACTGGTTCCGTAACTAGTCCACTTAGGATCCAACCGAAAATGGTCTTTTGTGCCAAAAGTGTGTTTGAAATTTTCTCAATACCATCGAGTATTATCTGTGGTATGAGATCGCTGCCTAATAGAAGGTCTATTTGAGCGGGGGTGTTGCAGTTGGGGTCTGCTAACTTAAGGTGTGAAACCTTTTCCCAATGCTTGCTATTTATATGATAGCTTGGTAACATATTGGTTAATTGCGGTAAGACTATAGCTTCTGCTTGTATTCTTATATCCACTTGGGGGGAAAATAGGGTAATGGGGCAGATTTTATTAGAGTTTTGAACTACTCTTCCGCCCATTCCCGTAATTTCAAAGTTGGCTTGTTTTGTTGACAGATTTAGCCTATTTTGTGCCCTAGACGCTATGAAAGATCGTTGTGGTCCTTGGTATATTAGGGCTCTGAGCTTAAACAGTTCTCCTCGACGTTCGATGGAGACGACTGCTGTGGGTAGTAGTACCCTACTTTGATTTTCGCTGTGTAGCGTTTGAGTTTTTAAAGCCTTTGAGCAGCATGGTGCTTCTTGGCAATTTTGTGGATTTGGCACTGCGGGATTTGTTGTTGCAACTAAACCCGTGGCTCTCTTGATATTTGCGCTGTTTGGGGGTAAGCTGGAAAAATTATTTATATGAAGCATCGAATGGTGTCGTTTATGACAATAGACGCAGTTGAATTTGCTTTCGCACTCTTTGAGGGTATGCGCATGTGACAGACAGTTTGTACAAAGTCTTTTAGTTTTCACGAAATTGTTGCGGTCGATAATATTCAATTTTTTAAATCTCTCGCAAGATTTGAGCTTATGCCCTCCTGTACATAGTTCGCATGATCTATATTTATTCTGTTCAGATGAGAACGATTGTGTTTTGAAGAAGCTTCTATTCAAATTGTTGTTGCTATTGGCTTGGGGCTTGTGGAAGCTTCTATTGAAGTCTTGCTGATTACCTTTTGCTTTACCTGTATTTATCTTTTTGTCTACCCTTTCTGCGATTTCGTACTGGGTAGTGAGAAAATCTTTCATTTGTTGCCACGTTGGGCACTTTTTCCTTGATGAGAGCGATGGCCCCACAATAATAAAGACTTTTCTGGTAATGTTGCTGTGCATATATTAACCAGTATAGGGTCCCAGTTGTCTGTGGGAATGTCGATAAAATCGACAAACAATTGGAAACAGTGGATTGAAGTTTGATAAATTCTTCACTTGTTTCCTTTTGAATTTTTGGCGAGTTCATTAGAATTGTTATCTGCTTATCGACCAATATTCGTTCATTCTCGTATCTTGATTTTAAAGCTTCCCAAGCCATATTAAAATTGTCGTCACTTAATGCGAACTGTTTTACCATGACGCCAGCTTGACCTTTCGTTTTGTATCGGAGGTGATACAATTTTTGTGCATTAGATAATTTTTGGTGGTTTATGTAAACGACTGTGAACATGTCCCGGAAGGACGGCCATTGTACATAACCCCCATGAAAAATTTCTGTATCACATGCGGGCACCTTGAGGTGGATGCCTGAACTTGCCTCTTGACTTTGTACTTGTGGCATCTCTACTCGAGGAAGTGGAGTAGGTGCAATTGCTTTAATTAACTTCAATTGATCTGTAATCATTGCTTTCGTTTCTTCAAATTGGTCTAGGCAATTTTCGTATTTGGCGTAAGCCGAGGATTTGAAATTTTCTGGTAGATCTGAATCATCAGATTCTACTATTGCGTCATAAGAAGCTTGAAGACGTATCCAAAAATTGTTCAGGTTTTCTTTTTTGATTTCTAATGCCGATTCAGAATTATCTTGAATCGGCGAAGATGAAAAGCGAGTGCAGTATTTAATAAAACTGCCACTCTCAGCAATAAATTTACTGTATAGAATGTCTTTCCCCCTTTTTTGTTTTGTAACACCCGTATATGTGTACTTATGTAAGTATTATGGTGAGCACAAATTCCTGTAGTGCACTCACATACATGCTCTCCAACGAGTAAGTATAAATATATATGTACGTATGATGGGAAGTCAACAACAAATATACATGTATTTGGATGTATGTAGAAGAGCACATATCCCGGTAGTGCTCTCCACTGATAAGTATATGTATATATAAGTATTATAAATTTATAGTATATTGAAGCGTATATATGTATGTATATTAAATTAATGCATATATGTAAATATGTAATTTTCGCTTAGGTTTTTCTCTACCGTTTCTTGTGGTTTTATTTTTCTTCCATGTATAGACATATCTACATACACATATTTTTTTTTTTTTGTTTGCCTTCACTTTAGCTTACTTATTTAAGGCAATCCTGCTTATTGCTTGATGAAGCATAAGGGGTATCGCCGGACACTTGTGCAAGTAAATACTTGAATTTGGTTTTTTTTTTTGTTTTTGTTGGAGATATTTTGTGTTTTGATACACGAAGGTAAGCAGTAAATGGCAATCAACACTTTTATATACTTCGATAAATGTATATATGTGTACACGGTATGTAAATATATGTATATGCAAAATATAAAACCCAAACTGTTTCCTTTGCAATATTTCCGTTTTTATCAAAAGTTACTTATAACTGTTTGACAACCGGTATTTTTGTTTTTTTTTTTTGCAAGGTCAATAAAATAAAGTGAGAATAACTTGATGAGTTATTCTATGCAAGATAAATGAATTTGTTATAAAATATTCATCGCAATAATATACATTAGGGTGGCTCTTATTTTTCAAGTACAATTTTTTTCTTGTGCTACCCCTCAATTTAGTTCCTTTTTATAAAAAAATCAGATGAGCGAAATTTGAAGTTAATCCGATAAGTCTAAAGTGTGCCCCTTGGCCCTCAAAAATGGTTTTCGTCATGTGTTAACTGTCAAATGCATAGCGTATTTTCAGGATGTTTTCACCAAAATCAGAACGAAAACGCAGGATCGTCAATTTCAAGTGCCTCATCTTGATCTTCATAAGACAGTGCATCATCAGTGAGATCCTGAATAGTCATTGGGCGAGAATGTTTTGGTGGAGGAACAATGTCACCCAAATCTTCTGACTCTACAGTAGGGGCTTCTAAATTTTTTAATTCCATCCCTGTCTGTAGAATTCCATCCACAAAGCCCGGGTACACTTTTTTAATGTCCATAAGCATCTCCATTATCTGCGATCCTAGATCATCACGATAACTCTTCTCAAGGAATTTTTGGCGATAATCAAACAGAGCCATGTATTGATGGAGAAGTTTTGGACTACGACGAATTTTAATCCCATTTTTCAACCAACAATTTCTGCATTCCAAATCGTTGATTGTGTTTTCGGGATTACCTTGCTCAACATACTCACCAATGCTGTGATTGGTGGTTAAGCAAGTGGTATTCTCACCGAAAATTCGTTGTATTCCATGATACTGCTTTCCACCATCAGTGCAGATGCGGGTAGTATCTGGGTGAACGAATTTTTTAATGTAAGGCCACAAATCTGCCTTGCTTTTTCATTCACTCGGAAAAAGCGGCACATTTTGTCTTCCTTTCATAGTATTCCCAATACAGTTATTGTCATTTGATCGGTTAAACGGCCACGATTGTACTTACGTTTTGTTAGAAACGTCTCGTCAATCTGCACCGTTTTCCCTTTTCCACCGAGACAAAAATCGCCATTGGAACATATTACTTCGGCTACTTCCCTAAGGTAACTATAGTAATCTACTTTAGTTCCACAAGTTCCGCTAAGTCGCATGAAGTTGTTTGAAGAGTTTTGCATAATGGCAAGGTATATGCAAATATACAATTTAGGCAGCACAAGCTTATCACCAACTCGCTAGTTGATATTGATCTTATAAAAGAAGATGCTTTTGATGAAGTATCGCAATCGCTATTACCACTTAATTCTTCTAATTCACCAACAATCGCTTTAAAAATCTCTTTAAACCTCAGCAGCCCATCATGGTTTTCAACTCATCGGGTCTCGCACATTGCAGTTAATTTTCTCCATTTTGTTTCTGGCATATTTTGTTTAATATATTCTGTTAAACAATTTGTTCGTTTGGCGGAGGATTTGAAAAAGAGCCCTATTGATTTTATAATGCCAATTGCATTTTTGATAGGTTGAATTTGTCATGAGTGCCACAAAGCTAAATTTAGCGAATGAGAGATGCAGTAAACATAGAGAACTTCAGGATATTTTTCTCGGATTATTGCCTGCACACCATTCACATTGCCTTTCATTCTTGCAGCACCATCGTAGCCTTGTCCAACTAAATAATTACAGTCAATTTGCATATTGTGTAAACTTTCCAAAATTGTTTGAGCTAAAGAAGCTCCTATTGTGCTTTCATCAGTAACAAATGTAAGAAAATCTTCTCGTACGATATAAACATTGTTGTGGAGCTCGATGTATCTTACACAGATGGACATTTGTTCCTGTCGTGATATATCCGTTGTTTCATCAGCCAGCAAGGAAAAACTCTTAGCATTATTAATAGCCGTCACCAGTTGTTTTTGAATTATTTCACCACAAACAGAATTCAATTCATTTTGTATAGTTGGACTATAATATGTAGCATTTAACTGCAAAGTTTCATCATGTTGCTTCAAATCTATATCGCCACATTTATGACGCATACGTAATATAGCTCGAAAATTACCATCATTCATATCTGGTTCAGACTCATTGAATTTAATACATCCGAAATCGCAAGTTCCTCTTAATGATAATTCTTGTCGTCCACACAGCTTAATGGTTTCAACAATGGGAACCAGTTTTTTCCTATTTTTGGCAATATTAGCGGATCGCGCGATGTCTAGTTGACTCCTTATGTCTATTTGTTTTTTTTTTCATATACGCTTATAAAATTATCAGCAAATAATGTGCAGTCTTGATGATACTTGCTTTGCTCATAGGGCGTAAAATCCGCGATCGCGTCTTTCCACTTGTTTAATGGTTTCACAACCAAAAACGATAAAGCAAGCGTGCCACAAAATATATGCGTACCTATCTATAAAGATTGTCGTTAGTTCAGTAGTAAAGCATATACATACATAGATACAAATAATAATTGAGACTAACTTTTTACATGATTTCTATGCTACTAAAAAATATAATTAAGCATATTTATATTATAAAAAAAATTTAATCGCATTAATTTCGAGGGGAGATTGAACGCAGTCAGCAGAAGCAGCCGAAAACAGCAATCGGGCAACAACAAATGCCCTGACAGCAACCAGTCTGCAGGTACCAGCAAGCGCGCAGGCTACGAAGAAAATCACAACGCAAGGTGAGAGTGTACCAATAAAAAAGGCCAGTCTGTACAAACTGGCATTGACCGCTACATTAACATAAAAAGGAAATTAAGTCCTTCTAAGTCAGCGGTCAATTCTAAAAAATTTCAAGGCGGTACACCAATTAAGAATAAACCGGAAGTTTTAAATGGCAGTAGATTTGCCTTACTAAGCAATGGATCAGACGACCATGCGAAGGGTACTACACAGTCGTTAATGCCAAACCACCTCCAATATATTTGCTCTTGTTGCTGAATTATGTAAAATTATAGGTACTAACAATTTTCATATACTGCCTTTGAAAAAAGGCAATATTGATGAAACAAAAATTCAGTCCTATACTGAAAAAAGTTTTATGGATATAGTTAAACTTTTGTCAAATAAAAACAAAAATTATTATTCGTATCAACTGAAGAGCCCTAAGGGCCTAGTTGTTGTAATCAAGGGTACAGAGTCCGCCGTAGACTCTGTCGAAGTCAAAGAAGCATTGGAAGAATGCGGTTTGGAATTAAAACAGTTGTAAATATATTTAATAGAAACAAAGTACCACAGCCAATGTTTAAAGTTGAATTGTTGCCGAGCTCAAATCAACTTAAAAAAATGAAACACATCCAATATATAATTTGAAATATTTGCTGCATCGTAGAGTAACTGTTGAAGAACCACATAAAAGAAACGGTCCGGTACAATGTACTAACTGCCAAGAATCTGGGCATACCAAATCATATTGCACTCTACGCAGTGTTTGTATGGTATGTGGTGATTTACAACCCACTTAAGAATTAAATAAAAATAATTAAGAATTAAATAAAAAATGCAGCAATTTCGGAGGAAATCACATTGCTAACTACAGAGGTTGCCCTGTATATAAAGATTTGAAATCGAAGTTGTCACAGTGCATTGAAGCACGTCGTAACCAAATGTTACAAACACCCCGTAATGAAATTATAGCAAAAAAGTTCAAATCTTATTACTTCTAACAATAATAATATGCAAGGAAGCTATGCAAATGTGGTGAAAGGCAACACTGTGCAAATGCAACTGCCGCAAAATCCTCCGATTGGTGGTATTGAAACTATGATTATAAATCTTACACGTATGACAAAATTTATGTCTACCATGCAAAACATGGTCCACATCCAAGATTTAATACAAATCACAAAATCAAATGCTGCAAAACTTATTAAGTAAAAAATGAGCTTACTAAATATCTATATGGAATGCTAACGGTGTTAACCAACATAAATTAGAGGTTATCAGATTTCTGTCTGAACAGATTATAGATGTAATGCTTATCTCAGAAACTCATCTAACAAATAAAAATAATTTCAATATACCGGGATTTAGACCACTTATATGTTACAAATCATACGATTGGAAAAGCGCATGATGGCACGGCAGTGTTCATTAGAAATCGTTTAAACCACTACGCTCTAGAATCTCATGCTACACCACAGTTACAAGCTACAACAATATCACTGAAAAATCGGGGTTGTGACTTAAATCTCACGGCTATATACTGTCCACCTCGTTTTAAAATTACAGAAATCGAATTTAAAGACTTTTTTGGAACACTAGGTCAAAGATTTCTGGCAGGTGGAGACCACAACGCAAAACACACGTACTGGGGCTCACATCTTATTAATCCGAAAAGACGACAGCTGTATCAAACTGTTATAAAAAGGCACAATAACCTTGAAATAATATCTCCTGGTATACCGACATATTGGTCTAGTGATCGCAAAAAAATACCAGATTTAATTGATTTTGCTGTAATCAAAAATATAGATAAATCGCACATAACAGCTGATACATGTATTGATCTATCTTCTGATCACTGTCCTGTACTAATAAAGTTATGTGAATCTAACTCTTATAAAACGAATTGGCTAAAATATAAAAAATATGTCAGTAGCCACATTAATATTGAGTACAAAATAAATACTAGAGGAGATATTGACAAAGCATAAGAGAAGTCAATGATACAATAACCAGCGCAGCTGGCTGTGAGGAAGAATTGAACAGCGAAATGTATATAAAGAAGCTGTGTCCAAATTCAAACAAGAAAAATTCCCTTTGGAAAGCCCAAAAGTCCATGAAGCCAGCAACTGACTCCAACATGCCTATACGAGACTTGGGTGGAAATTGGGCTTGAAGTGACGTGGAAACGGCTAATTGCTTTGGAAATCACCTAGAGAAGGTGTTTCAACCCAATTTTCCAAAGAACAACTTTAAGCTGTCAATCTTACCCAACACAGCTAAAGAGTCGCTCGAGTCTCTTAAGACTTCACCTTCTAAAATTATTGGTATCATTAACGAACTTAATCCTAAAAGTCTCCGGGGCATGATAAAATTTCCCCAAAAATGATAATTGAGTTACCAATTATTGCTGTAGAGGTTCTCTCTTTGCTCTTCAATGCAATTCTTAGTTTCGGATACAATCCAATTTCATGGAAAAAGTCGCAGATTATCTTGATAGATGAACCTGGGAAAGACTTAACACAGCCGTCTTCATACAGACCAATCAGTCTTCTACCCTGTCTTTCAAAATTATTTGAAAAAGTATTACTATCAAAGATGACTCCTTTCCTCCACGAAAATAATACAATACCAAAGCATCAATTCATATTTCGTGCAAAACATGGCACAATAGAGCAAGTAAATAGAATTACTAACGAGATAAGGAAAGCATTTGAGCACAGGGAGTACTGTTCAGCAATATTTCTAGATGTAGCTCAAGCGTTTGATAAGGTGTGGCACGAAGGTCTTTTATATAAGATTAAAAAAACTTCTACCTTTACAATTAATTATAAAACATTGGAGTCTTATTTAAAAAACAGAAAATTTATGGTAAAAGTGGGAGATTTCATATCTGATAAACGACAGATAAGGGCTGGTGTACCCCAGGCCAGTATTTTAAGCCCAACACTATACATCATATATACGTATACAGCAGATCTTCCAACGGCTAATAATGTACTATATTAACTTCAACTTTTGCGGACGACACAGCTATAGTGAGCCATAACAAATACCACATTTAAGCATCAAGAATATTAGCCGAGCATTTAAGTTCTGTCGAAGAACGGCTAGCGATATATATATATCTAAACTCCGAGATCACCCAAACCCTTTGGCTAATGCTTTGGTACATTCCTGCGATCAAACACGACTTAAAAGAAGAGATATGCCTGCGTATTAAAGAGCGACGAATTACCAAAACAGCTCAATCACTTGACTGAGCCTGTCTAGTTTTTAAATAGATTTAACATTTTATAACTTATTGTTAGGCTTTAAGAAAAAGCAGATCTAATAAATAAAATAATTTGGAAGAAAACAAAAATTTAATATATTAATATCTATAGTGTAATATGTATTAGTGTTTTGTTCCTTGCTGTCGTTGTTGCTGGCTTTGATGATAATATTGATTGTTGCTACTGTTACTGTTATTGTTGCTTTTGCTTCTACTCCTGTTGTTGTTATTCTTGTTTTTGCTGTAATTTTTATTTTGTTTATTTTTTTTTCAAATTTTTATTTTATTTATTTTTTTTTTCAAATTTTTAACTTGCTTTCTGTGCTTTCTTTTCTCTTGTTTTACGCAAAATTCTTGCTTATTCTTGAATTAATGCAGTGTTTTTTCTATTATTTTAATGTGTTTTTTTATACCCTGAACAGGGTTTATCCGTTATAGATATAGTTATGAGTTATAGATATGTATTTTAAGATATCGTTTTGAAATTTTACAAATGTTATTTTCTCTTCAAGAAGCTGCTTATTTGTCGGAATCAAGTTCTTGTATGGAAAACTTTCACATTTGACAATGTATCTTCACAAAAGTTGGCACAGGTTATTTTCTAAGATAATGATGCAATCTCCGAAGAAATTATTCAGATGCAATCTCCGAAGAAATTATTCAGATCGGTGAACTATAGCATATAGCTGCCATACAAACTGAATAATTGGAATCAATTGCTTGCATGGGAGACTTCGTCATTGGACGATATATCTTCACGAAATTTGGTATGAGTTATTGTTCATAGAAATAATGTATTATCGGAAGAAATTGTTCAGATCGGCTCACTATAGCATATAGCTTCCATACAAACTGAACATATAGTTACAAAAAGAAATGCACCTGTGAAGGGTATATTAGCTTCGGTGCAGCTGAAGTTACGTTTTATCTTGTTTCATATTTTTATTTGCACAGTACACACAGTAGTATTTTTTGTTTTAATTAAATACCGCAACCGAAAACCGAAAAAATGGTTATTTATTAAACCAAAACAAGAACTGGGTTCTTTTAAGATAACGGACTACGCCAGTTACGTTTTCTGTTGTAGTTACATAAAAATGTTTTTTATGAATAAAAAGACCTCGATTCACCGTACTGTGCGGTTTGTCGTCAGGTTATTTATTAATTATGTTCTTTAATTCTTAATCTATGAGGGCTAAAGTTGCGAAAAAAATCAATTAAATTCCTCCGTAACTTAATGTTCATCGCAGAATGCTTGCGGCAATACTAGGGATGCAAACATCGTGAAATGAAACATAGATGGTTCGATGTATCGATGTTTCTTCAAACAACATCGAAATCAGAAACATCGGCCATTGAAACATCGATGGATTTTTGAACTTTTTTAACGTTTTTTATTAGTGAGGATAAAAAGCTTATTTCAGGACCATAAATAAGTGAAATACAGTAGTACGCCTTTAATTGATATATATTTTAGCTACCTATTTAAACCTTTTCTCAATAAATAAAAGATATAAATAGTTTTTTAACAAAAACCAAATTATTTATTTAAAACAGACTTTAAAAATAACAATTTGGAAAGTTTTTTCCCTGTCAAGCGATTTCTTTGCTGTGTGATCGTTGCTCCAGCTTTAGAAAACAGTCGTTCACTAGAGACTGAAGTGGCCACAATGGATAAATATTTGGAAGCTTGTTTACACAATTCAGGAAATACATTTTTCATATCATCCCACATTTCTGATGGATTCTGATTGATAGAAGCAACAGCTAATCCAAGATACATTTGCACTTCAACTTCCGTTGTTGTTATAGCAGATAAATTGGAAAACTTACATTTCATATTTTGGTGGGCCAACTGTTTATGATGGCTCCAAATATCAAACGGGTTTTCTGTTGCACACTCATCCGAAGATTCCGACGTACTAACGCCATTATTTGCATCCTTTATGAAATTTGGAAGGGTATTATTTTTTTTTCGCCAAACAAGCTTCTATTTAATTTCGTCATGGTTGAATCATTATCTGTTACACAAGCAGAAACTTTATTTATGCAAACGTTCCACTCGTTGAAAAGTTTAAACATAGTTTCTTCTAAATAAGCTGCTGTATGACTTTCGTGCAGTTCGATTACTCTTAACGTCCCACTCAACAAACGTAAATTGTCCAAAAAATGAATTGTTACCCCAAGGAACGACTGATTTTTCATTGTCTCCGTCCATATGTCATACGTTAGGCAATAACTGTCGCACTTACGAATATACTCTTTGAAAATTGAAGACAGCGCTTCAAATTTTTCATCCACTCGTCATTTTATTGTTTCTCTACTTGGAACTTTAAAAAGCGGAACCAGTTATTTCATCATCTGCAGAAAACCTGTTCCTTCTACAGTGGAAAATGGCTTGTTGTCCATTATAATATATTTTACAATTGCTTCAGTAATTTTCCTTGATTTAGGGTCATCTTGGTAAGAAATACTTTTGACCTGCTCAAAAAAGTCTTTCACATTAGGTTGGATCAGCGCAGGCAACTGATCCGATTTATTTTGCAGTACTGATGGAGTACATGTACTAGGAGACGATTCAATACATGCAGTCTTCTTATTACTATTGTCGGATAACTCACTTGACGCTGTCGTCCCAGCGGTTGGTGATATGTTATTTATTTCAGAAATTTTTCGCTGTTTTGGTTCCGAGTCCGGCGTAGTTTTGGAGGAGCATTCTGCATTATTAACTTGATCGAGTAATACCTTTTTATGTACATTCTCAACGTGACAGCGAATATTCGACGTGTTACCTGATGTTTTCAATTTCTTGTTGCAAAGTTTGTATGTGGCGGATGCATCTGAATTTCTTATAAAGAAGCTCCAGACCTTGATTTTTAATTTTAAGCCAGCACTTTGAAATTTTGAAATATTATATAGTACATAATTAAACGTCTAACGCAATTATTTACATATATTTTATATTCACTACACCTGTAATTAAGTTGTGATTGGCAATAGATGAATTCGAAACAAAACTTATATTAAACGCTCAAAAACAACTTCTAACACACATAGCACGAAATAGATATGTATTTTCGATTTTTTGTGAAACTTATTTCGCATTAATTTATAAGCGAATGCTCAGTATTATTCAAGTGCACATTCAACCAACGAATTCTCCGTATTTTACAACAGAACACATGACAGTTTGCTAAAGCGTTTCGAAGCAGATGTTTTCGCATAAATACCGAGAAAAAGTGCTGCAAAGATGTGGAGTAAAATTTGAAAAAACATCGCCATAAAACATCGATCCAGGCAACATCGATGTATCGATGTTTTTAGAATAACAACATCGATGGCAAACATCGATGCTTTTTGACAAAAACATCGATGTTTCAGAAACATCGATGCATCGTTTGCATCCCTAGGCAATACTGACATTGTATACAAATTAAAGAGCCGATGTTTACTTTATATCGGAATTGTACAGTTGTGTGAACAAAAAGAGGTAAACATAATTTGCAGGTTTTAGAGTTTCTCATTAATATTTGTTTTTATTTACCTTTGCATTGTGGGAAATTGTAATCACTGGTAGGATAAAATTATATGAGTTATACTTGTATCTAAAAACAATTTTATTTAATAAGAAAATAGCACATTTTAAAATTTCACAACAGCTTATGGTTGTTCCTATTTTGTTCACACCACTGTACATGTGATAGAACAGTTAATGGTGGTGATGCTAGTTGTAAAAATTCATTTTAGCTAAAATTATAAAAACTTTTCTCAAGTTGTGGGCTTTTATTCGTACATATGCAAGCCAGTTTTATACATATATCTGCATATATAAAAAAGAAAAGATACTTGTGACCATAATATATATTTTGTTTAAATATATTGCAGTTCCATTTAATGAAAATGCTCATATAAATATATTATTTGTGATATTTTCAGTTTGGTTGTTTTACCAAAATATTCAAAGAATTGAGGTTTTTTATGATTGTTTTGTTAAATTTTAAAGATCTAAGTTACCTCTGGAAATGTATTAAAATAATAATTCGCGCTATAGAAAGGGAACATATATTTTCAAAAAAAATAAGAAATCATCAAGTAAAAATATATTTGCGTGGTATGGCATTATTAATTGAGAGTGGCAAATCACACAAATAGAATACTTCCGATAATGGCAGAAACAGCAAATTCCGCTTCTCCCTTCGCTACGAGCGGCAAGCGTTTTGTTCTCGTTTTCATTCGAACAATGTTGCCATTACTCAATACGCGTATGTAGTTTTGTACACATCTAACTTTTCAATTATAATTTTTCATAATATTAAATATCAAAACTGAAATCAAACTATTAAAAATAGTTAATATATTCATAAATAATAGCATTCGACTCTGATTTTGAGTTAGTTTAGAAAATTTCGAACATATTGAAGACATTTTTTATAACTACTACTGTATAACGAGATTGGCAACCTTGCGTTGTGAGAGAGCAATCTGCTGACTCGTTTCCACGGGGAAAACCCCAAATAGTTGGAAATTCTATGGTAAACGGGCGGTAGAAGCGGTGTTGGCTAATCATTTACATTCCGCTCTCATAAGATTCATTTGGGCATATGTGTTGGAAGAAACAGTGGTTCATAAACTGAAGTTATTATTGAAATTACTTTTTATAAAACTTAGCTACAGCAAATGAGATTAAACCAAACATAGAATTTATTACTTCAAATAAACTAAATTAATTGCTGTTATAAAGACCTATTAAAAAATGATTACTAAAATAAAATATTTACTATGCTTTTTGTTATTTGTCTTACATTTTATAAATTTATAGTAGTTGCAAAGAAAATTAAAATTGTTAAGCAATTTTACAGTTATTACCCACAGTGCAACTTCCCATATATGCGCGCGCTCTCATTTGTAAACATGGTGTGCTCTCATTTATAAATATGGAGTGGTAAAATACGTTACTCTCATTTCCTTCTTCATGTTTGCGCGCGATGATCCCATCATCTACCCCAATTAGGGCTAATATGCCCACCATTGGCTTAATTTATAGCAGAAACAGTCAAAAACGTTACTCCCTTCCTTCTTTTTCCTTCCTTAGCGAGCAAAATGTGTTAAAAGTTGAGCCCGTGGTCAAAACGCAGAAATCAGCCATCTTTGTTTGTTTTCATTTGAATAATGTTGCCACTGCTCAGTACGCATATATACATAGTTTTGTGCACATCTAAGTTTTTTATTACAATTTTTCATAATATAAAATATCAAAACTGAAAACAAACTATTAAAACTAGTTTATATATTTATAAATAATAGCATTCGACTCTGATTTTGAGTTATTTTAAGAAAATTTCAAACATATTGAAGACAACATTTATAATTACTACAGTATATCGAGATTGGCAGCCCTGCGTTGTGAGAGAGCAATCAGCTGACACGTTTCCACGGCAAAAATCCAAATGCCGTGGATTCCTACGGCATCCAACGGCAAAGAGAGAAGGGAGTAGCGTTTTTCACTGTTCACTTACATTGCGCGCCCATAAGATAGGTCGTATCAGCTGACGCGGGCCACGATTCTACGTTTTTCACTGTTCCTGCTATTACTTAGAGCCGTTATACTGATTCGACATTTCCCGCTGTCAACGACCCGGCATAACTTAGTGAGCAATTTAATGTTAATGCAATACGATACCAAGAACGTTGATATATGTATGTATATAAATGTGTGTTTGTATCCACACGATCGTGGTATATAAAGAAGAGGGCCCAACACACTACCTTGTGGAACTCCTGCTTTTATTTCCCTAAGAATAGAATATTTGTCTCCTTGTTTAACGCGAAAGTAGCGATCTGATAAGTACGATTTTATGATGTCATAATGCTGTTTCGGTAAAATCAGTTTCAGTTTCGAAAGCAGTCCTTTGTGACAAACTTTATCGAACGCTTTTGCAACATCCAAAAACACTGCAGAACAGAACTTTTTTCCTCAAAACTTTTTCAATAATGTGGCGTAATCCCGTGGATTTGATCAATCGTAGAATGGTTGGCTCGAAACCCAAACTGATGCGCTGGAATTATGGTTTTCAAGTTCAATGATTTTATTGATACGTTTTATGAGAATTTTCTCAAAAAGCTTCGATATTATCGGTAGAAGTGATATGGGTCTGTAAGAAGATACATCATATCCTGGTTTCCCTGGCTTTGGAATCATGATAATTTCAGCAATTTTCCAATAAGTTGGCACGTATTTAAGATGAAAAGCCGCGTTAATAATGTTGGTAATTTTTACTATGCTTAAGCTGTTTTAGGACCTCGGCAGTAATCAGGTCATAACCGGGGGATTTTTTGTTTTTCAGATTTTTGATTTCCTCACTTAGCTCTCTGCTTGTGCAACTTGAGATTTCTTCGCTTTCTTGACTGGAAGCAGTAGGATAATCTACGTGTGTTTCATATGGGGAGAATATTTTGGCTAAATAATCCGAAAATACTTCTGCTTTTTTTAAATCGTCTCTGGCCCAGCTATCAGCACTTACTTTAAGGGGACATACTTGAGTTTCTGGTGTTTGTAGTCTTTTACAGCTTTTCCAAAGAGAGTAGTCAGAATTTTTTCCATTGCTTAGGGACCGAAGATATTTTGCGAAACTATCATTTTTAAACTTCTTAATTTTCCGATTAAGATCTTTAGAGACTTTATTTAAAATAGATTTATCAACTGGACAACGAGTTTGATGCCACTTACGTCGTAGCTTTCTCTTTAATTTAATGATTTCTCTTATATCATTAGGATATTGAGAGTTTACAGCAATTTTCTTTAATTCCGGTGTACTTTTCCAAGCTGCGTGTTGTATACTTGTTGTAAAGTGTAAAATTTCAGATTCTAACTGGCCAGTATTTAAAATAGAGTCATATTTACTTTCGTAACATTCCATGATCGTTCTAAAGTATTCCCAATCTGTTCGTTTATTATACAAGGCCGCTGCTTTTTCTTTAAAGATGATGGTTTCGCTATAGCTTAAATAGATTGGAGAATGATCCGAATTAAGGTCATGACCCTGATTCACCGACAAATAGTTCCGGGATATTTTGCCGACAATGAAAAAATCTATCAGGTCTGGAATCTTTTGATTATCTGTTGGCCAATATGATGGTAAGTTCGTCGAGAAAGCGTAACTTCCGGTTGACTGCAGTGCTTTATAGAGTTCTCTCCCCTTTGTAGTCGTAAGCCTTGAACCCCAGTGCGTGTTCTTTGCGTTGAAATCTCCACCCATTATGAATCTATACCTGTGTCTGCTTATTAAGTGTTGGTACTCTTCAAATTTGATTTGATGCCTTGGGGGACTGTACACGGAGGTAAGTGAGAGTGGACTCTTAACTCCGTAAATAGTCACTGTTGTAGCTTGAAACTTATCAGTTGAAAGTTTCTCTTCTTCAAAATGTTTGATCGTATTTTTGATTAGTATTGCGCTTCCGCCACGGGCGCAATTGCTAGGATGAATTGTATGGTAAGTTTCATAATTTTTAATTTTAAAATAGGTTTGTGACGTAAAATGTGTCTCCGATATCATACATACGTCAACATTTTCCGAGTTTAGTACAATTTCGATTTCATTTTTATGTTTGATTAACCCATTTGAGTTCCATAGAAGAATTTTTAATGATTTAGTCATCTTTGGTATCAAAAAGATATTTTTCAAGCTTGCATAAGCGATTTTGTAAGGAAGTGTTGAATTCGTCTTGTTTATTGAGTTTCTGTAAGATCTGTGATAAAATGCTGTTGGATGATACATTATCATTATTATTTGCTTTTAGAACATGAGCAAAAGTGAATTTTTTGGTTGTTTCAGCTGTAACTTTAGGATCTTCTTGTTGTTGATGTTCATTGTTGTTCTAAAGTCTACAGAACCTTCAACTTTTTGGGTTAGACCATCCCCTTTTTTGTGGCCAATTGTGTTAGCTCGTATTTTCTGTAATTCCTTAGCAACAAGGCACCCTCGATAGTTGGCTGGATGTGCTTCGCCACAGTCACAGCATTTAGGCTGCTGTTTCTCTGGTTTCGAACATTCAGATGTTTTATGCTTACCGGCGCACTTAACGCATCTTGGTTGTTTACCACAATAGTTTTGTGTGTGGCCAAATGACTGGCAATGTTTGCATTGTGGTATCATCTTAGGTAGTTTTACCGGTTCAATAGAAACAATAGAGTTCAATATAGTTTTGGTTTCATAAATCTTTTTTATGTTCTCCATGGGATCGAAGGTTACCAAAAACATATCGAGGGGAGTTTTAGTTTTCCATTGAAGACGATTGACAGCACTCAGTGCATTTAATCCTTGCTCTTTTAAGTCGTTAATTATCGATTTCGGATCAAAAGAGTTGTGTAAATTTTTTACAATAACTTTAATTGGCCGCGTTTGCTTATTCTCAAAGCTATACCAAGATATATTTCTACACGAAAGTGCTTTCGATATGCATCTATAGTCCTCTACGGAGAAAGTATTTACTTTATATATTCCATTATTTAAAAGCTTAATGGTAAAATTGTTTTTTGCTTCTGATTTTGCAATAGCATATAGTTGTTGATAATTGCTGCCTGTGGCATCTCCAGACACCATAATTGGTGGAGGCCGCGAACTATTTTTTGGGTTAAACGGATTTTGCTATATCAACGTTATCTGCTTTTTCCTGAAGATCAGAGAACACTCCGCTTTTCGTTTTTTAGCTGGTCTTTTTTTTAGAATCCATTCAGTTTCTCTGGCTGTTCTTTCCTCATCCGTTGAGAATTCAACCTTATTTTCCAAATTCTGAATTTTCTTTACATCAGTGGACTTAAGCTTTATATTTTCGGCTTTTAGAGTATTTACTTCCAATGAAAGTGTTTTACACATTTCTTCCATTTCCTCTAGCTTTTTTGTTAGTTCTTCGATTGTGACGTCTTTTTTGGCAGTTTTACTTAGTTTGCCCCCTCCTGGAGGTGGTGTCTTGATAATTGGCATAATTGATTTTAAAGTTTGCTTATAATTATATTCATATAACAATTAAAGGTATAAATATAAAATAAACAATACTTGACAACCCTATAACTCAATTACCTTGTGAATAATTATTAATCTAAATTTTTAGTATACTTTTAGGCTAAGGTAATATAGGTAATTTTTTGTGGCGCCAAAAAAGTCTCCAAACAGCTGATGTTTTCTCCTCTGTGTTCAATAAAGTGTGATATCGGCGAAATTACAAACCTTCCAATCGAAACTAGTCAGTGGTTGTAGGTCGCTGGTTCTGCACTCCAATACACCTGGATACCGCGCTTTGGATTTTCCGGATTGATGGGCAGATTTTTGTTAATTTTCTGCCTTTTTCCACCAAAATTATTTAATTTTTTTAGCACGCACAATTACTCACTCTTTTAACAAGCAGAGCTGCTAACAGAGCATCATGTTTTCTTGTGACATCAAAACATACATATATTTTCGGAAAAAGTACAAAATTCAGCCACACTTACAGAATTATTTCCTAATATCTAATAGATACTTATGATTTTCTTGAATATTTGGCTTCCTTGATAATGCTTCTCCATTAAGGAAATGTTTTGATGAAACCTCTCACCTTGATCGTCACTCACAGCATCCAAATTTGCCGGAAAGAAATCCAAATGAGAGTCCAGCATATGTATTTTCAAGGACATATTACACCCCAAAGCTTTAAATGATATCATTAGTTCATTTATTGAATCTTCGTAATTTTCCGCTTTATGGTTACCTAGAAAATTTTGAACAACATTCACAAAACATTTCCAGGCGAGTTTTTCCTGATCATTCAGTTTTTCTTCAAAGCTCTTATCCTTCATCAATTGCCGTATTTGTGCGCCTACAAATATTCCCTTTTTGATTTTCGCCTCGCTAAGTTTAGAGAATTTCTCTTTTAGATATAAAAACCATCTCCATCTTTAGGCATAGCTTTTACAAAATTTTGTATCAGGCCAAGCTTTATGTGCAACGGTGGTAAAAGTATATCATCAGGGTTCACTAGAGGATCATTTTTAACATTTTTATGGCCTGGAGTTAGTGATTCACGCTTGGCCACACTTTCTTTGTATAGTGACTTTTTCTGTCTCTACTGTCCCATTCACAAATAAAACAGCAAAATTTCGTATAACTAAGCTTTAGTCCATGTAAAAGTGCAATGACTTTAAAATCACCACAAATTTTCTAAGCGTGTTTACTGTATTCAATTTTTTCAAGTATAAATCTCATATTTTCGTAAGTTTCTTTCATTTCAGAATCATTAGCAATCGGCACTGAAGGAAGTTTGTTTCCATTATGCAGTAACACTGCTTTCAAAATAGTTTTTGAAGAGTCAGTAAACAGTCGCCAGTGACTTGGATCATATTCGAAATTTAATAAATTCATCTTCCTGTTGTGTCGTCGTTATTACAATAGACTAAATCACCTCCTTCAGAAAAGTAAGGTTTTATTTCACCGTCAAGACGTCAAAAATAAGAAATCTTTATACCACGAGAAAGTAAATTCTAGTCGTTTAATCTAGACTCCAAAAGCTCAGCCTGTTTTTTAGGCAGATTTAAATCACGTACTAAATCGTTTAAATCACGTTGTGTCAGTAAGTGCGGTTCCTTTGAAGTTGACGGTTCATAACTTGAGTTACTATCTTCAGATACCTTACTATGCTGACTGAGAACAAATTCCGGAATAGAATTCTCACTTTTTGATCGATTTGGAGGCATCGGCACAGGCAGTTCGGCACTATGTAGGATGGGTCTCTTGGCCGAAGAAAAGTTTGGATAATGGATAGTGTGTTTGGATTTGGTAGTAATACCTTTTGTTTGAGTAAAAGAAAAATAACAATCACTTACATGATCCTTTGGTTCTGTCCAAATCATTGGTATAGCAAATGACAAATGTCTAGGTTCTTGTTTAGTCAACCTAAAAGGAGCCTCACACACGTTACACAACATTTATGTGGAACCCAGGATTTGTCTTGATTCCTCACAGGAAAACCAAAATGGTCTAAATAGCACTGTTCAATTAGTGATGTGAAATTTCGACGCTGAGATGTAAAAGTTAATTCTCCACACACATAACAAAAATTGTCTGGGTTGTTCAAACACTTTCGTGGCATATTTACGATCTAACTAATGTAAATAAAATGTAATTTAGCAAACACAATAGTTACACAGTCAACAAAATGCAGTTGTGTAAACAAAGAAACGTATACTCGTATGAGGTCAGAAATGAATATGTAGCTGTCACAAGAAAACTGGATGTGATAGAAACAAAACTGTTATATATTTTTAATGAGGATACACCAACATAAATAAAAATCATTACAAAGTTCATGTGACAAAAACCGTGTTTACCAGTGTAGTCACCGAACGCCCTTTCCAACATTCTGAACGTTTTGGCAGCAGAAATTTGATTCCGCTTGCAAAATTTAATTGAACCTCTTTCTTTGTTGAATAATTTTACTCATCGTAAAAATCGTCGAATCTACTTTATGTACTTCAGAAAGACAAGCGTATTTAAATCCCACCTTTAATTATTCAGGGGTGTTGTGGAATCTGATAGTTGTCGGAATCAGAATTGAAACCGATCAAAAAACGTAGTAGGTGTCATGAATTCAGATATCATTGGTTTGATATTCGAAACAGAATTTGTATCGGATTTGGGTGTCACGGAAACCAATTTTATCGGTTTTGCTATCAGAAACAAAGCAAGAAGATAGTCGCTCACAGATTTGAAATGTAAGCTAAGAAATCAAGTTTTTTTATTTTATTTTATTATTTCGAATTAATTTATCAATATTTCTATAGGGGAGACATAAGTATAAAACACGAAATGTCTTAAATATTGGGTTTTTGGAAAAAAAAATCCGGATATTTAAAGATATTAGATTTACAAAACTTAATAAATGTAACTTAACACCCAAATGCGTCCTTATTCATTAGATAAATGTTATCTCTTAAACTCTTTCTTTAATTCAGAACTCATTAAAAACTTTAATAGGATTGCTACCAAATGTATTCATTTGCATGTTTTGTCACATTAGTACACAGCTGATTCGAATAGTTCGTGTGTTCGAAAAGACGGAAATCCAATCAGATTCTGTGACACCAATGAAAATCATCATCATCAGAATTTGCAATTCTGACAGCTAAGCAATTCTGTCTTTTCTGTCTTGGATTCCACAACACCCCTGATTGACGCTTACGCGGTTATAGGCGAGTTTACAACAGTCTGCCAGTCGTTCTTCCTTTTCGATGTTTGGAGCCAATTGGAGAACCCAAGTGTAATCAAGCCCTTTTGCGCGTGGACTTTTCAACGGAGTGGAGGTCTTCCTCTGCTTCTACTGGCGGGTATTAGGTCGAATACTCTCAGAGCTGGAGTGTTTTCATCCATTCAGGCGACATGACCTAGCCAGCATAGTCGCTGTCGTGGCATACTTCGTACAGCTCATCGTTCCATTGACTGCGGTATTCGCCGTTATCAATGCGCAAAGGACCATAACACCGCAAAACCTTTCTCTTGAAAATGTGAGATGTTGTCATCATCTATGCCTCTGCACCATATAGCAGGACGAGGATGATGAGTAACTTTTAGAATTCGGTCTTTGTTAGTCGAGAGAGGACTTTACTTCTCAATTGCCTACTCGGTCCGAAGTAGCACCTGTTGGCAAGAGTTATCCTGCAGAACTAAGGCCCGGCTAATGAGGACAATGATATGATACTTTCCCTATTTAACTCTGCTGCTCGAATCATTTTCTCCAGTAGAGAAAAAGTCACACGATAAAGAGTCTTCTTGTCTGAAACCTTTGGTATCGAACGGCTCGGAAAGGCCCTGCCCGATTCTGACGGAGTTTTTGGTGTTGTTTATGGTTGAGCAATGGAACGTTTGCTCCATCGTCATCGATCAAATTCATCATCTCCTGATGTTATGCTTTCACTGCCATTCAGCAGGTTGGAGAAGCGTTCCTTCCATAATTCTAGTATGCTCTGGGCATCAAGAGTATGCAACTCGAGTAAAAAATCGTTCGATTGTCTGCTGTGATTGTAGCACCTTCATTGTGTTTGTTGACGTGCGTTTTTTGCTACTGTTGCTGCGTACCTTCGCTGCAACAAGACAGTAGTCTGGGTGAATACTAGGACCTCGGAGCGTATGCAAGTCTAAAACACTGGAGGCGTATCTTCCGTCTATCACAACATAATCGATCTGGTTGGTGGCTTTTCGATCGAGAGACATCCAGGTAGCTTGAGGAATTTGCCTTCGCCAGAATGTAGTACTACAGATAACCATATTTCGGGCCCCGGCGAAGTCGATCAGCCTCAACCCTTTTGAGGGTGTTCCCTCATGGAAGCTGAATTTACCGAACGTTGTGTCTAAGATGTCTTCGTTCCCCACCCTGTCGTTAAAGTCGCCGAGCACATTTTGACATCGTGGCGGGGCAGCTCTCATAAACGCCACCTACAAAATTAAGGAACGGACATTCCAAATGCCCTTAAATTGTAATCCCTAGCCCGTTTTCAGTGGTCGTCATCGTAAGGGGGTCTCTCATCCGACGCGGTTTTATTCTTTTATTTGAAGCTGCTCTTTATGTGGCTGGTCACTTCAGCTCGCTTGCAAACGGATATTCTTTGGCTACCCAGAGGATACTTGGTCTAAAACCGGAGGTCGTGAGCTGTTCTGGGCATATATAAAAGAATCACATCTGGTCACTCCCAAGTGAATAGCACTCTAAGAACTTTCCTCACTTGCGTGAACTTCTTCATCCATCCGTATATTAAATTGTGTACAGATATCACCAACAATCACACCAACCTACAAACTGAACGATCAGAATCAAGTTCTTGTAAGAAAAACTTTTTTATTTGTATTTAAAAAATTTCGCTTATCCAAAACAATGCTGCATTATTTGAGCAAATTGTTCTGATCCATCCGATCAATATCAACTTCTAGTATGGAAACTTTTCTTTTGTCAAGATTATAACTTCGTTGCAACGTTTTTTCTTGTTTTTATATTATTTTCTTATATAAAAATAATTTTTATACCAATTATATTTTTCAGTTGGTATTTCGGACCGATGTCTCGTCAAGATGCAACCGAAGTGCTAATGAATGAGCGCGACCGAGGTGTATTTCTAGTACGTGATAGTAATTCCATCGCAGGTGATTATGTTTTGTGTGTAAGGTGCGTGTGTACTAAATTTTTATAATATATCTATGGCATCCAATTTGTTTTAATTCAGACAAATTTGTTGTATCGACATGTGTATTTATTACTTATAGAGAGGACACCAAAGTTAGTAACTATATTATAAATAAGATACAACAACAGGATCAAGTTTTGTATCGAATAGGGGATCAATTATTTGAAAACTTACAAAAATTGTTAACTTTTTACACATTGCACTATCTTGACACCACTCCGCTGAGACGCCCTGCACCAAAGAAGGCTGAAAAAGTCATTGGTAGATATGACTTTGAGGGTAGTGTAAGTATAAATATTTTATTAAAATAACACATTTTGATTATTTTGTATTTGTATGCGTCCAGGATCAAGACGATCTCCCTTTTAGACGTGGCGAAATCCTGACTGTAATTCGCAAGGACGAAGATCAGTGGTGGACGGTCCGAAATCAGCAGGGACAAATCGGTCAAATTCCTGTACCTTATGTTCAAATAGTTAGTTTATTCACCATTATTAATCATATTACATTAATTTGCATTTATGGCAGAAAATAATATATTAATATACCTTTTTTAATTTTTTTAGTGTGAGGAAAATACAGATGATAACTGTATTGATCGGCCATTATCGAGTGGTGGCAATTGTGGCACTACTTTAGCACCTAGTAACAGTTTTCGTTCCCCGCTTTTATCAAGTGTAGCTTGCAAAAATGATACCACGATTCATTCAACATCTACAAATTGCCATCAGCTAAGCAATTCGTTGAAACGATCCGATTTAAATGTACGTATTTGTGGTGCACTGGTAAATTTATTTATATGATTATATAAATTCTTTCTTAAAAACCCAATAGCGAAAACTACCAGCGTTTGCCCGTGTGAAACAGGCACGTGTACCCAACGCCTACGACAAAACAGCACTAAAACTTGAGATTGGCAATGTAATTAAAGTAACCAAAACTAATATAAATGGCCAGTGGGAGGGGGAGCTTAACGGAAAAAAGGGGCATTTTCCATTTACACATGTGGAATTCATTGATGACTGCGATCCCATAAATAATGCTGAGGATGCAACGTTGAAAGTGGTTTCTGTGTCAAGCCTAAATAATGACTGGGTGGAATAAGATAATCATGAATGATTATTCATATTACTCATTACGATTGGATATAAATTAGTAAAAATAATCAAATGGGTCAAAAATAATTTAAAATTTCACACATTTTATAATTTTTAAACTTGACATTAAAATAGAATTTTGGCCGATACTGTAAAATTCGTAAAAAAGGATTCATTAAAAAATAATTATTAAATATGTGCAAGTTAATTACTACTACATGTATATCAACATGTTGCTACACTGTACATATATTACGAAGAGATGTAAATGAAAGTAGTGCCGAAGCAAATTTTAACCGATTAAAAATAGTGACACTTGAGTTCATATTTTTGGATATGCATACCTTCATACATTTTTTATGTTAGTAAGTTTATTTAATAAAATATATGTTTTTGTTTATCTGGTCACGTATTTTATGCCATAGAATCTTTATTATCCTTATTATATAATAATTAATAAAGTACATTAACAATATTAGATGTCGTTGCTATTATTAAAATGTGTGAAATATAACCGACAAATGATATATTATTATCATATTTATACTTACATTTTCAAATTGTGTTTTATTTTTAGTTAAAGAAACATGAATCTATTTAAGAAACTAATATTAATAAAATAATTTGTTTTGTTTAGAAATTCTTTGGTTTCATTCTTCCGAAAATTTGCAAAGAAATATTGATAAAAATAGAGTACTCGTATCATGTTATGAATGAGTTGTATGTGTATAATTAATCTTAACCAAAAAGTGGTGAGGTTGGTAGATCAGGCGGAAGTCTTATTGTAGGGAATTTGACTTTCTCCATACGTGATAATAACAAGTACTTCAAAACATCCATCACAGTATTCGCGTTAAAATGGATTCCAGATCGGATCTGAGCGCCAAAAGTCCGTAGATAATTACGCATGTCACAATATTGTTTTGCACTTGGTCTAGGAAGAGTGAGCAAATCAGGGCTGTATATAAGGAAGTCCATATTTTTACTTTTTTCAGAAGTCATACTGAAATTAGTAATGATTTACTTCATTTCAAAATTCGAAGGCAAATATGTCGATTTTGAGAGGTAAGTACAAAAACCGATAAATTACTTTTCTACTTGGGACTCAACCTCTTTGAATAAATTGGTTCGGTCTAATACTCAGTCACGTACAGTGTTATATCTGCGAGTACGACTTTATATATTTTAACTATGTTTATTTCATTTCACTTGATTTCATGCTAATATAACAGGTTTATTTATTATTTTTATCTTTATGTTGTAGCATTAAGCTTTTCCTTTAGTTCCATAAGTGCAGCATGGATGCGAAAATGCAGGCGTGATTCAAGGGAAAATCCAGTGTATTTCTTCCTGCAGTAATACGAGAAAATAAAGAGCTAACAGTTAATTTTAAAAGTTTTTTTAAGACCTACTAATTTGAATATTTCGCTCTATAATGATAATTTTGTATTTAGAAGCATATTATTTTTGGCAGTATTGTAAAATTATCAATATTGTAGTTTATTGCTGTTAGTGGAATAATTTTAAAATACTCTTACTTTGCTTCCTCAATTATGGAGATAGCCAAATCGTAGTTTTGTTCGTCCGCATGCACCAGTCCTGATTCCACACAGGCGTAGGCAATCAAATATGTATCCTCTTTTACCTCACTTTCCAAGTTCATACATGCCTCAAGATCTCTTAAAAAGGAAACGGAATTATTTTACACTAATTTTATGAATGTGTGATTTTGAACTTACTGCAATGCAAGGAATGGTTGTTTCATTTGTCGATAACAAGCGCCACGTAATAACAAACATAACGCTTGATTATCAAGTTCATAAATATCATTTCTGTGCGCTAACTCTTTCATTTGGTGTTCAATTAAGCGGCAAATACTGTCAGAAAGCCGATAATTTCTACCAAGTACCTTGAATGTGTTCCAGACGAACATTAGCTCAACAGCTGGAAGGCACAAGTAATGATTTTGCGCGAAATATCGTGCCACTTTCTTACAAATAAATTTTTCCATTGGAAGTGATTTTCCAGCAATTCGTTGCTTATGCTTGGGTGCACCTTGCATTAGACGCTCAACGGTTTGCCGTCCAATATCGTCAAGGTCATCGTTCATTAGCATTACGGCTGCTTGCTGATATGAATAAATTGTACGAGACCATTTACTTTGTTCTACTAAGTAGCTGGCGTACAATCTCGCCTCATGCCAATCTAACTTCAAGCTGAAAATATGTAAGAGTATATACAATGAATCAATAAAGTTTACATGCACCTAGTTCTATTAAATTACATGTGTACTGTTTTAAAATTATTTAATTTTGTCGTTTTTTTCTATGCATTTCAAAAGATGTATATTTAACATTAAATTAAATCAAATTTTTTTTTACACAAATAAATCTTAAAACCCTAATCATATCAAAAAATTTTACGTTCACTAATGATTATTTATAGGAATCAAAAGTAATTACAATAGTTTTAGATGCATTTATTATTTTTTTTGGCTTTTATTTTGTTGCAATTTTTGTTCCCAGACGTCGACACATGCTCCACTCAATTTTTAGTATAATTTCCGGATATTTTGACCCACTCAATCGATTAGGCAGTTTTTAGTCACTCTTTTAATGAAATTCGATGAATAGGATTAATGTCTGGTGATTGCGGGGCATATGGAGCTATTTTCAATTCTATAACAACCCTTGGGTCGTTATACTGTTGGAAATTGATTTTTGTGCTATTCAACATATCTGGAACTTATTGGAAAACCGTATTCGAAAACATCGAATTCTTTCCTTGGTGTTTTACTAAATGAGAACGGATAAATAATAACATTTATTTGGGCGATTCGAAAGGAAACACAATTTTTTGGACGAATTTTATAGAAGGAAAATAAATATTTTTAAAAAATAAATTACAATTTTTTGACACTATAAGAAAAGTTCTTTTTTTCAATTATTCAGGGGCTGAGAGAAGTATTATTATTTTCACAAGAAGTTCTTTGACTTTTATTAAGACTCCTCAAAGATTGATCGATACATTCGGTAAATAATCAACATTGTACATTGAGAACCACATTATAGGGATATTTTTATCATCTAGGTCGGTAGAATGGCTGTCTGGCGACGCACGTAGGATTTTAGGAGGCCCGCTGTTATTTAAGTCTTCTTCTTAATTGGCGTAGACACCGCTTACGCGGTTATAGCCGAGTTAACAACAGCGCGCCAGTCGTTTCTTCTTTTCGCTACGTGGTGCCAATTGGATATTCCAAGCGAAGCCAGGTCCTTCTCCACTTGGTCCTTCCAACGGAGTGGAGGTCTTCCTTTTCCTCTGCTTCCCCCGGCGGGTACTGTGTCGAATACTTTCAGAGCTGGAGTGTTTTCGTCCATTCGGACAACATGACCTAGCCAGCGCACCCGCTGTCTTTTAATTCGCTGAACTATGTCAATGTCGTCATTATCTCATACAGCTCATCGTTCCATCGAATACGATATTCGCCGCGGCCAATGCACAAAGGACCATAAATCTTTCGCAGAACTTTTCTCTCGAAAACTCCCAATGTCGACTCACCATGTTGTCATCGTCCAAGCCTCTTCACAATGTAGCAGGACGGGAATTATGAGTGACGTATAGCGTTTGGTTTTTGTTCATCGAGCGATGACTTCTCAATTGCCTACTCAGTTCGAAGTAGTACCTGTTGGCAAGAGTTATCCTGCGTTGGATTTCAAGGCTGCCATTGTTGGTGGTGTTTATGCTGGTTCCTAAATATACAAATATACGAAACTATCTACAACTTCGAAGTTATGACTGTCAACAGTGACGTGAGAGCCAAGTCGCGAGTGCGACGACTGTTTGTTTGATGACAGGAGATATTTCGTCTTGCCCTCGTTCACTGCCAGACCCATTTGCTTTGTTTCCTTTTCCAGTCTGGAGAAAGCAGAACTATTACTACTATTCAGCCCTATCACGCAATCCATCGTAGCGAAGCTACGAATACGAATGTCCGCTACGAATACGCATAATTTGCTATCATTGAATCCATGTGAATTCGAAACTTTTGTTGCCGGACTTAACTTTGAATTTTGACATTTCGAAATCAGCTGTGTAGAAGAAAAAATTTAAATTTTGATTAATAAAAGTGAAATCGTTTGTATTCAAATTGATTTTACGAACAAAATATGTATTCGCTAACGTTTTTATTAGGGTCGGCTTTGGTATACCGTCCCAGGATTTCGGGAAAAAAATTGGTATGGTCGGATAGAGGAGATTTTTTTTTGTTTCCTTTATTTAGGGTATAATATTTCTTTTTATTTTTTTTTGTTTTAGTTTGTAAAATATTTTAGTACGTTAACACTAATTATTTGACAAATTTATTTTTACAAATGATGTCGATAAGGTAACACTTATCATTTGACAGTTTGAAATTAATTTGTTATTATTAAATAGTCATAATTCAACAATAATTTAAATGTACAATAAAAGCTATTTTTGCAATATATGATATAAAATAAATGTGTACAAACGAATTATCGATGTGTTAGTGTATATAAAATTGAAAAATATAAGTGCAAAATTAATTTTAAATATAGAAAAAATGTTATTAAAATATTGCAAATTTTAAACGCGAATATCTCTTAAACTATAATCTTCCTGCGGCTATAACCATATCCTTGATCAGGTTAATCTCCTCTATCCGACCATTTCCTTTGTATCCTTGAAATCCTGGGACGGTATACTAAATTCTTCCCTTTATTTATGTTGCTTGAGGAAGAACGTGAGAGAAGTCGGCGTGATCTAAAAATTCACTGAAAATCACTGAGGGACAAGAGCAACCCTTTCGATGTGGACGATACAGTGTACAGTTCAAAAATCCACAAAAATTCATTGTTAAATTTTATTAAAATTATTTTTCTAAAACAGGTTTATTAAAAACTATCGGTTAAATAAGGCGGCCTTTACGTATGTCCTCGATGTTCTAGAGAGTTCTAGTTCTTCAAGATCTTCATCTATATCTTTACTTCATCGATTGTCTTCGGTTTTACGGTTTTTAGCTGAAGAAGGCTATCAGCATGGAGTGGGTAAAGACTTTGATATCCCAATGGCTCAGTCAACATTTTGTTGCATCTTAAAAGAAGTATTGGGATTGCTTCAGTCCGATTTGTGCCCTCAGTGGATAAACCTCGAGTTAAGTAACGTTGAAAAAAGTGAAGCGAAAAAGGATTTTTTTCAGAAATACGGATTTCCAGGCGCGATTTTGTGTGTAGACAGGACACATATTAAAATCGTTGCTCCAACTAAAGACAAGTTTCTCTATTATAACCGCAAAGGATACTTTAGTATCAATGCCATGATTGTAAGTTTGTTCAATTTAAGTTCACATTTCAAACATCTTAATCAATGTTTTGCAGATATGTGACAAAAATATGGAAATACGTTATGTGAATGCTGAGTTTCCTGGCGGCAAGCACGACTCCCACATAAGAAATATCAGTAATCCTCGTTATTTTAATGAGAAAAAGTACCTTGATGGTGAACGAAACACTTGGCTTTTGGGTTTTATACATACAAACATATATATGTTACAAAAATTCCCAAAACGCCTTACATTTTTGCAGAACCATGGATAATCACACCATTCCGTACCCCTCCCTCAGGAAGCCCAGAAGAGAAATATAATAAAATATATGCAAAAGCGAGAAATATCGTTGAAAGAACAATAGGAGTTTTTAAAAGTCGATTTAGATGTCTTCTGGGTGCTCGTGAGCTTCACTACGAGCCATGGAAGGTATCTCAAATCGTTAATGTTGCGCCAGCGTTACACAACGTTTGCATTCACTATCGCGTGAATGATGAAAGTTTAGAAAATAATTCGGAACCAAATATTTTTAGAGAAGGTAATGAAATTCTTTCATCAACTTATAATGATGCAGCTTCACAAATCAGAGAAGCTATATGTGCTACACTTACCCGAGTATAATATCCTAAATAAATATTAACACAAAATATTTATAGTTTTAATTAAGTATTTATTTAATTAATTTAATTATTTTTTGTTATGGCTTGCAATTTTTTCTCCTCTACCTCTAACATTTGCTGTTTAATGGAATTTTTAGCAGCTATCAAATTCTCCATAGCTATGTTGTGCCTTCTAATTTCTTCCACTTCCGTTTTTATACCCTGAACAGGGTATATTAAGTTTGTCACGAAGTTTGTAACACCCAGAAGGAATCGTCGGAGACCCTATAAAGTATATACATATATAAATGATCAGTATGTCGAGCTGAGTCGATTTAGCCATGTCCGTCTGTCTGTATATATACGAACTAGTCCCTCAGTTTTTAAGATATCGTTTTGAAATTTTGCAAACGTCATTTTCTCTTCAAGAAGCTGCTCATTTGTCGGAACGGCCGATATCGGGCCACTATAACATATAGCTGCCATACAAACTGAACGATCGGAATCAAATGCTTGTATGGAAAACTTTCACATTTGAAAAGATATATTCACGAAATTTAGTATATGTTATTTTCTAAGGCAACAATGTAATCTCCGAAGAAATTGTTCAGATCGGTTAACTATAGCATATAGCTGCCATACAAACTGAACGATCGGAATCAAGTTCTTGTATGGAAAACTTTCACATTTGACAAGATATATTCACGAAATTTGGTATATGTTATTTCCTAAGGCAACAATGTAATTTCCGAAAAAATTGTTCAGATCGGTTTACTATAGCATATAGTTGCCATACAAACTGAACGATCGGAATCAAGTTCTTGTATGGACAACTTTCACATTTGACAAGATATATTCACGAAATTTGGTATACATATGTTATTTTTAAGGCAACAAAGTAATCTCTAAAAAACTAGTTTAGAACGGATTACTATAGCATATAGCTTCACAACTATACAAACTGAACACATAGTTACTAACATAAATGCACCTGTGAAGGGTATTTAGCTTCGGTGCAACCGAAGTTAACGTTTTTTCTAGTTTTAAATCATTTTGCATTTCCAATGCTCTGTCTACTCGTGGCATACGTAATAAGAGATCGTCCAACTTATCAATAATCTTTTCTTGAAATTCTTTTTGAATATTAAATTGTTCTTTAATTAAATCGGCTGTACATGTTTCCGGTTGCCTAGTAGTACGTCTAGGCAGTGCTGGACTGCAGGTCACTGATGGCATTGATACGTCAGCCTCTGTCTCATTGCCCACGTCGGCTACAATAGGTAAGAAGATGCTCACTGTATTCTCAATACCACTTGTACTTGTTTGCAATGCCGTTAGTGTTATCACCGCTTCTTCCAATTTATTGAAATGGTGCTGCCTATTTCTGTCGCCACCAGTAGCTGACTGCTCCTTTTTTATTTTCAACCAATTTTCTTTTTATATAGGCCTTCCAGTCAAGCCATACCTAATAAAAAATAAGTCAAACAAGCTTTAAACTATCCTGTTACAACAATAAAATCTACAACTTTATTATATTACCTTCTTCCAGCTGGAAATATCCTTGATAGGCGGACCAACACTATTGAGTTCTTGGACCATATTGTTCCAAAAAGCTGCCACTTCTTCTTTAGGGCACTTGGTAAAACACTGCGCCATTTCAGATTTTTTCTGTAACAGCTCAACCATTAGTGCATATTGTTGCTTGGTGGTAATTACTTTGGACATGCAGAAATCGCATTAAAGATTATTTTACTGATAACAAATATGTTATAGTTTGAATTCAATTAAAAGTTTTAATTGATAATATTAAATATTAAAACTTTTAATTGAATAAAAACTATAACATATTTATTTTTAATTTAAAACTTACATTTTTCTTTTTTAAATTTTTTTCTCCGTTAGCACAAACCTGTCGCACGAAAATTCCGCTAAACTTAAAAATTTTCCGGTCCGAGTGAATTCAGTGAATGCAACTCTACGAATTTCGAACTTACTTTCGGAACTGTTCGAATTGCATGATAGCAGTTTCGTAACTTTCCCGAAAAAACAGTCTCCGATGGATTGCGTGATAGGGCTGATTATATTATCCAGAGATAAAGAGATGTTTAACTCCTCTCTCACTGGAAGTGAGAGAGCAATTGCTAAACGTCAAAACCACCTAAACTTTGACAGTTGATCGAGTTCAGGAGGTTTTGACGTTTAGCAATTGGAAACGAGCGATGGCCAGATTGAAATCTTACCAAAAAATATATATACGGAGGGATTTGTTGCATCGTTCAAGACCTCTTATCAAAAATGCAAAAACAATGAAAATTAAATAAATTTGTGAAATTTAAAGGTATTTGATGAAATGTTTTGTAATTTGGCTTATCATAGTATTATTTTCAATTGAAAATTATTAAAAACTTTTAATGATTGAGAGCTAACAACCTTAAATCCTATTATTGGGTATTGAAAGGACAAAAGTCAGTTGTTATAATACTCTTTAAAAAGATTTAAATAGTTTCTCCATATAATAAATAACCACTATTTAGTAATTTATATTCGTACTAAATGTTGGGTATTGGGTTAAAATGCCCAAAAATTGTTATTTTGTTCGATCTGGCCATAATGGGAAATGTTATAAAAAACGCTAATTTTGAGGCGCTCTGACACTGGAATAAGTTTAACATCCCCTTATTCCTGATATTATCATTTAAGTAAGAAGTAAAAATAATATTTTTGTAGTTAATAAGCAGATCTAAATGCACATATATTTTTATATAAAAATCTAAAAATAATTCAGTTGATCAGCTTAGAATCTTAATAGAAGAGTTTGGCCCGCTTTAGGATATCTACATAATGGGTTGCCAAAAAAGTCTTGCGGTATTTTCGCTAATTAGCGCTGAAAGCGCAAAGTTCTAGTTTTATTCGTCGCATCGGGTCATGCTATACCTTTTTGGAAAGCTAATTTCACGCGCTAACACGTGTTTGATTGATTGTCGTTTCTTTTAAGTCGTTCGTGAGTTATAGCGTCGCAAACATGGAGCAAAATAAAGAGAAAATACGGCATATTTTTCAGTACTACTACGATAAAGGCAAAAATGCATCTCAAGCCGCCAATAAAATTTGTGAAGTTTATGGACCCAATACAGTTTCCATTTCCACCGCACAACGATGGTTTTAACGTTTTCGTTCTGGTGTAGAGGTGGTCGAAGATGCGCCACGCTCCGGAAGGCCTGTCGTCGAAAATTGCGATAAATCGCTGAATTGGTCGAAAGAGACCGGCATAGTAGAAAAAACAAAAAATTAAAAAATAAAAAATACCGCAAGACTTTTTCGATTACCTAATATAAGTTTGAACATTGTAAAGGTAATATTAAAACAACAATATCCCATAAATTTTTACATTTTACAGTAAAGTGTCTTAAAGTATGCAAAAAAAATTAATAAACTTGATGTAAATAATCGGAAAATGTTAATTTTTTACCGACTTACCACCGTGAATTTCCAAAAAGTGACTTTTCAATACAATTTTTTTTGTTTTGGTTTCCAATTGATTTATTTGTAAATTATTTAAATCGTTCAATTTCTGTCGTTTGCTTCTTTTATTTCGGGTATTCAGAAGGTCGCAGCCAATTAGCAAGCGATCGCCACGATGTCACAGCACGACTTTTCAAACAACAGCTACGATGTTTGATGGACTTTATCTTGAAGCAACGTATATATGGTGCTGTTAGATGCTGGATGTATAAGGAGTACTCTGTTGAGTGGCAAAAAAGAGGTTTACGGCACGCGCACATTCCTCTTTGGATGGTGATTACACCAGATCAAATTGATGATATCATTTCTGTGGAAATTCCTGATCCAGAGAAAGATCCAGATTTATACGAAGTGGTGAAAAACAATATGGTTCATGGACCTTGCGGACATCACAATCCCACGCGCTTTTCTTTCGGAAATGCAAACTGGAAATGATGTACATATATCCATTGCATCGGCGTCGCTCACTAAACGACAATGGCAGAACATTCAGCATTAAATTTAGAGGAGTGAATATCGATGTTAACTATGGTCTAATTCACATTCCAAACTCATATCATTGTTGAGTATTGCAGTTTGGTGAAATCGATCAAATACGTTTGCAAGTACGTCACCAAAGGACGTAGCGGCCAATAACCGCTATGCCCTTGAACGAGATGAGAGCAAGCAAGTATTAAATGAGTCGATGCGTGAACTGCAATGAAGCGTTTTGTAAGATATGTACTTTTGCTATTCATGAACGATTTCGGACTGTTGCGCATCTCGCAGTTCATTTGGAGAGAGTGTATTTCAAACCAGAGAATACAGTATAGCCAGCGGAAACACTGTCAACAACAGAACTGACATTGACGAGTTTTTTCTCAACTTGCGTCAGTGATCCGTTTGCAAGAACATTGTTCTATTCGAAAATTCCTTGATATTATACATAGAATGCATCGTGGAAGAAATGGCTATACAGAAAGCAAGGCCAACCTGTTGATGGACATTCATGTGTGTTCGCAACTAATGCATTAGGGCGAATTTGTACAATCCTCCCGAAAAACGACGATTACTTCTACCTTCGGTTGCTAATGATTAATGTAAGCGGTTCAACTTCATTTGAATCATTGCGTATTGTGAATGGTATGGTGTGTTCAACTTTTAGACGAGCATGTTAACAAGTACAAATGCTAGAATCACTGGAATCAAACGATGGACGATGCGCTAGCTACTTCGCATGCCACTGAAGTTCGTACACTTTTCGCGATGATCATTTCGACATTTCAGCCTTCAAATCCGCATCAATTATGGGATACGAACAAAAATGACATTGCCGAAGATATTTTACATCGTATTCGTTAAGAATTGGAAATGGTCAAATTTCGGTTGATACTTCCAGTGGTTTGATATCAATTCCACCAATCTTTTGTCAATTCACTTCAACGAAAGATGTTAATGCGTAATTTTAGCTTCCAAAAATACCGATGTTAATGACTAAAAGTGGAAGATTAAAATGCAAATTCCGGGAGATTTGCGCTCATCCAAATCAATCGATCGTATTGTCAATGAAAACGAAGCCGTGAATTAGCCAAAGTTATTTCTAAATTCTTTGGAGAGGCTGAGAATGCGGCCGCATCATTTGCGTCTCAAAGTTGGATTTGTCATTATTATGTTTCGCAATCTTCATGCGCCGAAACTGTATAATGGAACCCGACTGATTGTGATGCAGCTATCGAATACAAGGTATGTTCCAAAGTAAACAGGACCTTAAAAAAAAAAACAGAACAAATGGTTTTTCTGCAAAATCAATTTATTTTATTCAAAATAGTCTCCTTCTGCTTCAATACAGCTTTTTGCACAGTCCAAAGGCATGTAGAATGAGTGTTTTAGCTCGTTGGCCAGTGTGGCCGCCAGTATGCCGGCTTGCACCGGCACTGAATGGCCTCTACGTCTGCATAACGCTGTCCTTTCATGGGCAAATGCATTTTCCGAAATGCGAAATAAGTCGCACGGTGTCATATCAGGTAAATACGGGGAGTGGTTAATGGTTAAAATGTGATTTTTGGTCAAATAATCGGTCACAAGCGTCGAATCGAATGATGGATTTTGAGCAAATTTTGGTTGTCAGTCAATTTGTACGGAACAAACCGTGCACATACCTTTTAAGCCCAAATGTTCGTTCAAAATGCGATAAATCGATGCTTTGGATATGTTCAATTCCATTTCCATAAATTTCAATGATGATTTCGGCTGATTTTTGATGAATTCACGCACAGTCTCGATGGAATTTCCGATGATCACGGATTTTGATTGGCCCACATGTTGATCGTCATTTATGTTCTCACGACCACTTTGAAAACATTGAAACCACTCGTGCAATCTGCTACGGGATAGGCAATCATCGCCATAAACTTGTTTCATCAATTGAAACGTTTCGGTAAAAATTTTACTAATTTTAAAACAAAGTTTAATGTTGGCTCTTTGTTCGAAGACTACTCATTTTCGCACCGATAACACAAACATACTGACACTTAAAACGCAATAACTTCACATCCAATCTATGAAATATCATGAAATTCTCACTGGACAATCGATAAAGATAGCTGATTCTAATGCACTAGTCGACATATAGATGGCGCCACCAGGGGGGCAAGACACAAAAAGTCCTGTTTACATTGGAACTCACCTTGTACAAGGGACCGAATGCTTGATTCTACAAATTCCTTTGAGTTCCAACAATTTGCCATTTCGGTTCAAACCTATTCAACTTCCAGGGAAAATTGCATTTGAGATGACAATAAACAGGACACAAGGATAGTCACATAAATCTGGAAATGCCATGTTTATAAAACGGCTAGCTATACGTGGCGTGTTCACAAGTTGGAAAACTATCTTCTCTGTATATTTACGCACCGGAACAGAAAACAAAAAGTTTTGTTTATGAAGCTGTGTTACATTGTAAAAATGCAGGAAAATCGCAAACATTTTTAGCACAATATAAATTCAACTTTCTTTTCATTTCAAAACACATAATTTCAAGCAGGACAACGACGGCGGGGTCAGCCAGTATCTATATAAATATATAGTATATAAAGAAAGTCGTGTTAGTTACACCGTTTATAACTCAAGCACGGCTGCACCGATTTGGCTGAAAATTGGTGGGGAAGTAGCTTGGAACCAGAATAATTTTAAAATTTAATACAATTCATAAATACAAAAATTATGTTTCAAATCATATGCATTTGTTCAAAATTTGTAGGAATCATTTGAATATTTCATTTCCTCAAAAAACAAAAAATTATAATAATAATAAAACCAAAAAAAAGAAGAACACATCTATATATATATAAGACCCGGAGAACTCTATTTTTCCTTAGATGAAACAAATAAGCAGGTTTTGAATTTTATTAAATCTTTTTTAGGAAATAAAAATTAAATTATTTACGTTTTTTAATGATTCTTTATTGTTTAATGCTAATCTCATTTACTAATCGTTCCTCAGTTGCCAAATTTGTGTACGTATGTTTTCAAGGCAGGGGCTGATAAGAAATCATATAGATGATATTAGTAGTATCTTCTATGTGTCAGTCACAATAAAGCGTGCACGGGTCATCTAGTCTAGTCTTAAATAAGTGCTTCATGGGTTGGAATTTTCACTTTTCAGAAAAGATAAAATTGCACAAATTTTGTTATCGTGCTAGAAGATATACTTAAAAGCTGTTATTCTTAAGGGGGTTTTCTGGTCTAGAAGCATAAATTTCAGGTAATTTTTAAAGTGTCGTAAAAAAAGGCAATTAATATTTTTACTATCCATTTTTTTATTAGTTATTTGTTAATATTAGAAGAGTACAGAAAAAAATTAAAAACTAAAAAAGGAAAAAATTTCAAAAATTATGAGCTGACGAAGTGGGGGGTCTATAAAAATTTCCACGTGACCATACCCATGATTTTAACCCTCCTAGTTATCTGAAACCCAAAAAAAAAAGATTATTAATCTGGAATAATGTCGCAATGGCCGGAACTACGGAAAAGTGAGAAAAATTTTTTTTCACAAAATGGCCACTGCCTGAAAAAAAAAGTTTTTCGATCACTTTTTCTGACTATTTCGAATTTTTTAAAAATAACAAAAATAAAAATTTGGGGATGGGGCTAGTTCCAACTAAAGACAAGCCTATAAAGAAGACCCTATAAAGATTTCAAGTAAATCGGTCCAGTAGAGAAATCGTGAGTATCGTTCCGAAAAAGTCAGTTTTGAGAAAAACGCGTTAAAGTTAAGGAGACAATTCTAGTGAACACGGACGCCACGTCACAAAATCGGCTGTATCTCCGAAAATAAGTCGAATTTTGAAAAAAACCTTCCAAGGTAATATTTTTGAGAGTCTAAACTTTCAAGATATGCAAAAAAAATCGACTTTTTCAAAATCCTAGACAAGAATACCCCCTTAAATGAGTATGAACTGTTTCTTCAAAGGATTCGTTGAAATATTCCCTGCAAACATTTAAGCACCACGTGGTCCAAATGGACAATGCTTTGAAGCAGACCTGATTACATAGCTCACCTGCACTGGACCATGTCAAAAGTTGCATATTGCTTTTTTTGTGACTGTTCCGTTATTTGATTCCAAACTGCCTAGTTTCTCTCATAGATCTTTACTTAGTTGGTGAATTTGTTTCAAGATGTGAGACGTATTTTTATAAATTTTTATTTCGTAGACTTAGGTAAGTATATTGTGTATATTAATACGAAAAAGTTCATAATTTTAATATTTATGAAGTGACTATTAAGTCAATAATCAATACAAGTATGTCAGAAGTGGATAAGTTTATAAACTTCGTCAAAAAAGAGCAGAAAACCACCAATCATGTGTTGGCAAGTGAATTACTGAATTTTAAATGTATATTGATTATTCGGTTAATTATTGAAACATTTATTATTTAGATATCTTCAATGATGACTGACAACAATCTAGCGCAATTGTAGAAGCTGTCTCAAACTGAGAGGAGCATTGCTGCAGCTACATAATTTCCTCTTAGAAGATATTAATTATTTTAAATAATGAATGTTTATGTTTTATATAAAAAACTGTATGATAATAAATAAAAATCGATGACAATAAAATGTTAAATTTCAATAACTTTTACAGGAACTGTTTTTACACCTCTTGAATATTTGTAATTTTTCGATTTCTGACTATGGTATTTAGGCTGTGTGTCAAAGTAACATTTTTTTCTGTAGAATGTACAATATCTTCTTTAAAAAGTATTTTCTAGTTTAACAGAGAAATTAAGAGAAATTTTTTTGATTTTAAAAGTTTTTTAGTTGTTACTCTTTTGTCATACGATACGTAAGAAAAATGTTTGTCGAAAAAGGGAACATAAAACAAATTTTACTAACCAGTTTACCCAGAATAACTCCCAAAAACTCAGATGATGGAATTGTGTCCAGACGTTTTGTGATTTCCATGATTTTTTGTACCAATACTGCGCTTCATCCAGATTACCTTTCATGAATTCTAGTCGGCCCTTAAAGAAGAGAAACCACACACCCTGAGGATACAATAGTAATTGCTCCTCTAGGATGCCATGGCACAGTTCTAAATCCCCTCCTTGATGACTTATCACATAACAAACTATCAGATGATAGCCAAGCAAAGTGATGGCGCAGAGCACCTGACGTAGACCGGATAAATGATAACCAGTTTTGAGATCAGTTAGACCAGCAGTCTAAAATAAAATAAACTACTTAAAAGAAAGATATGGTTTGATTGATATACTACGTGCTACCTTACTTCCAGAGAATCCTATGAACTGCAAGACTTTTATAACACCTGTGGGCAGTAAAGAAATCATTAAATTAAAGGCGCCAACACCCATTCGTACACCGCTTTCGAAATGTACTTTGGACACATCTGATTCCCACTGTTTTTGCACAAGAATTTGAGCGCATTCCCTTAAAAAAGATCAGAATACTTAATATATTCGTATGTAAGTAATACTAGAACATACTTGTAGCTACTGTAACAATGACGTATTTTCATACCTCCGCGTATCAAACTTGTTAAAGTCTCGTCCTCAATGAATGTAAGTAGAGCTCGCAAGAGCAACGACTCTGCATAACAAAGTTCAGCATGCGCCTCCAAATCAGTGAGTTGCGTGTAATTTGTCTGTGTATAATGCCAATGTATGTAATAATACAGTTTATAATAATTTTGCGTATTGGGCAGCGACAGAAGCAACCAGTGTGATAAGGTAAACAGTTGTTTTTTTTACATATTAACATCTCATAGTACTAAATGATGTCCTCAATATCATTAAATTAAAAAAAGCTGTGTTAACCTGAAGGGGAAAATAAGATTTGATATTTAAAAAATTGATGAATTGCTTCGAAAATGTTCATTTTGTGGTGTACAAATGTCATTTTCACGGTTTTAGTTTTGTTTATTCCAAAGGCATTATTTTTTTTAACTGATCACAGGTACTTCTGGGGTCACCGCTATATACTAAAATCATGTATGGCTTACATACCCTCTTAAATTTCCTCCCGATGGACTGTGTAAAAGTGTTTTTGTGCTTATAACCTTGGCAAACACTTAAACACTTTTTCAACTCATCTCCAGCTCTGACAATGTGTCGCTGTTCAAATGTTAATATTGCTTCCAGGAATATAAATACAGCATTGCCCATTGAATGGTACATACTGACATGCGCGTATGGTTGCAATAAAATGCGAGCTTCATCAAATTTATTGTTAAAGAAATAACAAATGGCCAACTTAGCTTCCTCCAGAGCATTATTTAAATCCATTTCAAAGTTCCTATATAATATGCGTTGAAATTTGCAATAAATTTAAAAAATTGCCGGTATATGTAATAAACATAAATCATCGTATATTAGTTATTAACCGACAAAAAGTTTATTGGTCAGTATGCTAGTTTCCTACTTACTTTTTCTATTGGTCATTTTTATATACTATTGATTACAAAAATTACTTTAACCTAAAATGTCCACTTAATCTACCTATACCACATTTGTTTGATTTCCGGAAGTTATACTTTCATGCAGTGTGCGTTTTGCACAACTCTGTTCAGATCACGTATTTTTATACTCTTGCAACCAGTTGCTACAGAGTGTTATAGTTTTGTTCATCTAACTGTTGTACATATCACCTAAAACTAATCGAAATAGATATAGGATTATATATAAATGATCAGGATAACGAGAAAAGTTGAAATCCGAGTGACTGTCTGTCTGTCCGGCCGTCCGTCCAAACTGTACCTTGAGTAAAATTTGAGATATCTCGATGAAACTTGATATGTGGGTTCCTTAGTGCAAAAAAAATTTTCGGGTTGGTAAATAGGCGGTTTCGGACCACTGGCACGCCCACAAATCGCCATTAACCGAAAACATATAAAGGGTCATAACTAAGCACTAAATTAAGGTATAAAGCTGTATTTTGGTACAGAGGATCGCAGCAGCAAGGGAAAATTTTTTTGAAAAAAATGGGCGTAGCTCCGCTCTCTTACAAGCTTAATATACATATCTCTTAAACCACTTAAGCTATAAAAACCAAATTTCCTGTTTACAAAGCTTATTAGAACTTCTACCGACAGTTTAAAAATTGATGAAATCCCCATATAACGGCACTGTTTAAAACTACTAAAAGCGCGATAAATCAATAACTAAATACGCCAGAGACATTAAATTTTACCACCGAGATGGCATGAGAGAGCTTTATAAGAGCTGGTGTAAAAATTGGACGATGGGCACCGCCTATTCTTTAAATTTTTTATAAGAAAATTTTTTAACTTAAATTTTTAGTTTGTGTTAATATTTGATTTATTAGAAAAAAATATAGATTCAGTAAAGTGTATTGCCGGTCCTTCAGAGGATGATACAATGAATCTGTGTAGGTCAAGGAAATCTCGCTCCAAGCACGTTTAATAACTGCAGCTAATCTTTCCTTAACTTTGTATTGCCTTGTCTTCTTGAAAAATCCAAGAGACGTTCTTTTTCTGATTGATAAAAATCGAGTCAATTGTTCCATAAAACGTGATGGCACCCACACCATGGCTCCACCTACTCGGCTGTGGGGCGACTTAAATCTAGCTCATCCTGATGATAGTATTGAAGGCCATTGGTGCCATCTAAAATAACACGTTTTTCTTCAGTAAAGACAACTGAAAATCAATTATTAAGTCGAGTGTCAGATTGAACAGTCCACGTCTTGTATTCTTTCGCGAATCGAAGCCGTTTTCCTTTCCGTAGTTCATTCACATTCAGGATTTTTAGACGCATTTCTGATTGTACGCTGAACACTTGAAAGATTTGCTTTTACTCCAGCTGATGCCTTAGTCTTAGCTGCATACTTAGTTGAATTTGAAGCAATGCTAACAATTTTGCGTACTGATTATTCAGATAGTTTGACAATGTTTCGATTGGATAGTGCTTGGGAGTAAAAAAAGTCTACTTTTGCACGTTCCAATAAGCTCAGAATAGTAGGTTTTCTCATTTTTATTTTTAAATTTATAACAATTTATTTGATTATTTTAAGTACTTTCTCAATAGAAAAAACTGCACTTGTTTACGGAAGATAAAGAAATGTAAAGTGCGTCTATTTAAATGACCAACTAAAAACGCACGTGATTGTCATAGACATTTCCGGAATCTTCGAATGTACAGTTAGTTTTTCGCAAATCACCCAACTATGAGCAAATATTTTTCGGACAATATTCGATCTTTGATAAGTAAGCATTTTGAACAATAAGAACCAGCATGAATATAAATATAACAATTTATTAAAAAAAACGTTGGTGCGTCTAACCTAAGACCAGCACTGTACATATGTATATAACTGAAATTAAGGCATAAATGGGTTGAATCGGACCTCTACTTTCCTTAGCTCCCATATACTTAATATAAAGATTTTCGAACATCGGGGTGACTTTTTACCGCATATATCTGCCAATATGTGAGTTATTTCAATGAAAATAAGGGAGCATGTTTTATTCATAGCTGTATATCTTTATGCCTAAAATAGATAAATTTGAGCTAAAACTTGGCCTAGCCCCTATTTAACTAATATCAGGACTTTCGAAGATCCGGCTGACTTTACTCCATATGATTAGTTTTACACCTTAAGGTATTTCCCTGGCTTTGATTCTTGCAAATTGTAATAGTATAAAATGTTCGGTTGCACCCGAACTTAGCGCTTCCTTACTTGTTTCTGAATATCATATTATTTGGATAATTAATCAATACGAATACGGATGAAAAGTTACAAACAAATATTATGTAGTGAGTTGCACTTATCTATCTATCTATATAAATAAAAATGAATTGTTGTTCGTTAGTCTGATTAAAACTCGAGAACGGCTGGCCCGATTGAGCTGATTTTGGTTTTAAAATGTTTGTCGTAGTCCAGGGTAGGTCTAAACGGTGAGCAAATAAGGAACAATTGCGAGTAAGATAGAGTAAGACGACAATTCCATTTTCCCATATAAACGTTGTCACGACATAATATGATAACGGCTTGACCGATTTGGCTGAAAATTGGTGGAGAGGTAGCTTAGAACCAGGGTAAGGACATAGGATACCTTTTATCTCTTTATGTCAAAGTTTAATAAGTTTATAAAAAACAATAATAAAAACAATAAAAAAACCTCACATCTATATATATAAAAGAAAGTTGATGTTAGTTACACCATTTATAACGCAAGAACGGCTGAACCGATTTGACTGAAAATTGGTGGAGAGGTAGCTTAGAACCAGGGTAAGGACATAGGATACCTTTTATCTCTTTATGTCAAATTTTAATACAACTCATAAATACAAAAAATATATGTATTTCAAATATATTTGTTCAGAATTCATGTTTGTAGGAATCATTTGAATATATGCGTACAATTTTAAACAGAGTCTTCTCAAAAATAATACAATTGCTAAATATTTCGAATAGAAGAAAAGAACTGCAACCAAATTTGAAGTGATATAGATTATATCTGGCTGAGTAATCAGTCGTTGAGTATGTATTATACCACGTGCATCCCAAAAGACTGATGTCATAACCTTTCCAGCGTTTTGTGGTTTTCCACGCCTGAGAACATCATCAGGTTCATCATGTGCAGTCCACTACAATGACTGTCGATTGGACTCCACTGGGAAATGATGGAGCTATGTTTCTATCACTGACGAAAAATTTCGGCTTTATTCCGATTAGAGAGCACTTAAACACTTCACAGAATCAGTTATTCGTTGTTTTTGTTGGATTATGAACTTGCGAGGCACCGAATTTGCTCATTTCGCTTGTTTCCAGCTTAGCAAATATCTTTTCAACGGTGGACTTCCCTGAGCCCAAATTCAACAGTATTTTCCCCAAAAAGCCAAATGCTTTATAAACACACAAAATGCTTTATGATCCATTTTTTTGTAAACTAACACAAGTTGCTTCACAAAATATTATATCTCAATAACTAACAGTTATAATCCAACTTATAGAAATCATATAGATGGTAGTAGTATTAACTATGTATCAGCCACAGTGAAGTGTGGACGGGTCCTCTAGTAGTGTATATGCCGCATTTCCCCAAAAAGCCAAATGCTTTATAAACACACAAAATGCTTTATGATCCATTTTTTTGTAAACTAACACAAGTTGCTTCACAAAATATTATATCTCAATAACTAACAGTTATAATCCAACTTATAGAAATCATATAGATGGTAGTAGTATTAACTATGTATCAGCCACAGTGAAGTATGGACGGGTCCTCTAGTAGTGTATATGCCGCAGTGATCAAATAAAAAACTAATTTCGGCAAACGACAGGCACACAGAGATAGTTTCCAAAATTGGAATATTATGGCAAAACTTCTCCATCAAAAGTGAAACCAACACATACTTTCCTTGTAGTAATTATTTATCAAGAAATAGTCTTGGAAAACAAGAAGATAAAGGTAAATAATAAAAATTAACAATACTATGCGTAACATCCAACCCTTGACAACACTGCACTCCACGACACACCACACCATAACAGCCAACGCACGAGAACACCACACATCAATACACATAAACCCGCATCCACAACCCATCATCTAATACACCTACAATCTTCGCCTATTCACCGCCCAGCAGACCGTAAAAGGATCAACTCGATCGGAAAACGTTCATTTTTGCGATTCTCTCTTCTTCTTCATAGCAGCATACGTATAGCTTTGTACGTCACGTGAAGTGAAGTGGAAATAACAGAAAAAAATGTGGAAAATCTTATACACTCAGTCCTTTTTTACGCGACCTCTTTTTACGCTATTTCACTTTAACGCGGTTATTTTTGCAGCGCAAATTCCTTTTTTTACGCGAATTTCTCACTTTAACGCGATTGCTTTTTTTCGTTTTTTGCTTGGTCTTAAACTTGCAGCAGAACGTTCACGAATTTTTCAAAAAGAATTGAGTGTCTGCATGTTAAGATATAAAGAACTACATCGGAATTATTGGGTCCAAAAAGAAGCATTCAAACAAAATTAACTGAATTTATGGTGCAAACTCAGTCGGAGACTCTAAGTCAATCAGAACATCATTCCATAGTTCTAACTATTGATTCTGATACAAATTCTAGTGATATCAGTGCCGGCCATCCAAATAAGCGGCTAAAAATAATTTAAACTACGGATAATGACAGTGATTAAACAGCATTCAACGGTTTTTTCAATAAATCTACCCATTTTCTATTTTCTTCTCTTTTATATGTATATGGTTTTTGTTTTGTATTTTTTATTTTGTTATGAATAAATAAATCATAAGCCTGAAATTTGAAACTTATTGTATTGTTTTTGAATATTTTTTTGCGCGTATATTTTGTTATACTTTTTTTTCAATATCTTTTTATTTATTGAATCTGCTTTTTGTTTTAAAAGCCTAACAATAAGTTATAAAATCTTAAATCTATTTAAGACTAGACACGCTCAAGCAAGTGATTGAGCTGTTTTGGTGATACATTGCTCCTTAGTACGCGGGCATATCTCTTCTTTTAAGGCGTGTTTGATTGCAGGAATGTACCAAAGCATTAGCCAAAGTGTTTGGGTGATCACGGAGTTTAGATATATATTTAATTCTACTGTTTCTACTTCTTTCCTTACCATAGAAATACCGAGGTCTTTATGGATATTTTCAGTACGCATGTACCATGGTGAACACGTGATTGATCTAAGCATTTTTGATTGGAACCTTTGTAATATGTCTATATTAGTTGAATGCTATACATCCAAATCGGCTTTATGACCGCTTTATATAAAAGCACTTTGTTGTCTAGACTAAGTTTGGAGTTTTTATTTAATAGCCATTTTAAATTTGCAGCTCTTATCTTCATGCAAGTTATTTTACTAGATATATGTTTTCTCCACGTAAGTCTTCTATCTAGGTGAATACCAAGATAAGTTACTTCATTCGCTTGGGGTACTAGAATATTATTCATATTTACTGCCGGACACATATTTGGTCTAAGCGAAAATGTAACATGCTTACACTTTTGTTCATTCACATTTATACGCCAGTTGGCTAGCCATTCTTCGACAAACCTTAAGTGCTTGGCTAATATTCTTGATGCTTTTATGTGGCATTTGTTACGGCTCACTATAGCTGTGTCGTCCGCAAAAGTTGAAGTTAATACATTGTTAGCTGTTGGAAGATCTGCTGTGAATATGATGTATAGTGTTGGACCTAAAACACTGCCCTGGGGTACACCAGCCCTTATCTGTCTTTCATCAGATATGAAATCTCCCACTTTTACCATAAATTTTCTATTTTTTAAATAAGACTCCAATGTTTTATACAATTCTGAAGGTACAATACTTTTAATCTTATATAAAAGGCCCTCATGCCATACCTTATCAAACGCCTGAGCCACGTCTAGAAATATAGCTGAACAGTACTCTCTGTGCTCAATTGCTTTTCTTATTTCGTTAGTGATTCTATTTACTTGCTCTATCGTGTTATGTTTTTCACGAAACCCGAATTGGTGCGTTGGTATTATATTATTTTCGTGGAGGAAAGGAGTCATCTTTGATAGCAACACTTTTTCAAATATTTTAGAAAGACAGGGTAGAAGACTGATTGGTCTGTATGAAGACGGCTGTGTTAAGTCCTTTCCCAGGTTTGTCTATCAAGATAATCTGCGAATTTTTCCATGAATTAGGATAGTGTCCGAGATAAAGAATTGCATTGAAGAGCAAAGAGAGCACTTCTACGGCAATATTTGGTAACTCAATTAGCATTTTTGGGGTAATATTATCATGTCCTGGTGACTTTTTAGGGTTAAGTTCCTTTATTATTCTAGTAACTTCAGAAGTAGAAGTCCTAATAGACACATGCGACTCGTTTGCGGTATTAGGCAAGATTGGCAACTCAAAATTGTTTTTTGGGCAATTGGGTTGAAATACCTTTTCTAGGTGATTTGCAAAGCAATTTGCCTTATCCTCATCACTACGTGCCCAATTACCATTCAACTGTCTTAGAGGCATGTTGGAATCTACTGGTGGCTTGAAAGACTTTTGGGCTTTCCAAAGGGAGTTTTGTTTGCTAGAATTTGGACACAATTTCTTTATATAATTTTCGGTGTTGTGTTCTTCTTCGCGTTTAAGCGCTTTTTTTAGCTTTCGTACAGCAGATTTCAGTTGAAGGGGAGCGATTTAACTGCCATTCTCGCCTAGCTCTTCTCTTCTCATTTACAAGCTTCTCTATTTCATTATTGGTGATCTTTCTAAAACCAACTGGTTTATTGTTTCTTTTTGGTGTTGCCAATACAGCTGCATTCGTTATTAGGTCATTAATTTCTCTTATATTTTCATCAATGTCCCTTTCTGTATTTATTTTGCAATCAATATTTATATGGCTGCTGATATACTTTCTATACTTCAACCAGTTAGTTTTATATGATGTTAGAGAAACTTTTGGCTCAAATATCATGGGCTGTTCGTATAGCTTTATTAGTACAGGAGAATGATCAGATGATAAATCTGTACATGTATCAGCTGTCATAAGCGATCCATCTACATATATTTTGACTACAGCAAAATCCATTGTCTGGTATTTTTCATCTATCACTAGGCCAGTATGTCGACTTACCAGGAGGCGGCTTATATTCGGATCCAATTTGTCAGTTAATATTGGAAAACTAACCATTTTTACGCGATTTTTTTTTTTACGCGATTAGTGGCAGAACCGAAAATCGCGTAAAAAAAGGACTGAGTGTACATTATAATCCAACGAATAAAGTTTATTTGAAATTAAATAAAACTAAAAATGTTTGAAAAAGTGAAGTTATAAGGGAGAAAAGTTAATTGTGGAATATAATTAAGTAATAAAACATATGGTCTTTCGAGCCGTTCTGAAAGGTATCTACGGTAAAACTAAAACAAAAAAATGGAAATGGTCGAAATGTATTTATATATTTAATTAATATAAATAACAAAATTAAACTGAATTCCAATAATAAAAAAAGACAAAAAAGGAAACAAAATTTTATTTAAATAAAACAAATACCAAATTACAGTGCTAGTGAGGAAGTATACTATATGCATACATAGAGTGGAGGAATTAATGAAAAACAACGGGCGCAAAAACAGAGAAGACCTTTTAGTGCAAAAAAAAAAACAAATACAATTCAAAGCCGGGCGCTAATTAATACCAAGCAGCAAAAAAACTCTCAAACACATAAGGAGCGGGAACTCACCACAACAAACAATGAGAAAGAAGTTCAACAATCCCGGTGGCAAAATCAAATCGCTTATCAAACTTCTCTCAATAACATTATTAAAATAATCATAACGACTAATAACATTACCACTAAGTACGCTTACAAGTATATGATGTATAGTATATGCCTACAATATATATGTACATATGCTTATAAAGCAGAAAGCAGGATCGCTTAAAATAACTAAGCAAAGGCGAAATAAAAAAAAAAAAACAATAAAACAAGAGACAATTATACATATTACGATTAATCAAACACAAAAAAAATATATTTATTTATGTAACTATATTTACTTGTATGATTGCAAATTTTCCACATTTTTTCGGGTGCAACCGAACATTTTACATGTATTTCTTCTTTATAATCATAAGTTCAAAATGTAAGCACAAAAATGTATATTCGTATTTTCAGTTTTATTATAACAATATTTTAGTGTAAGAACAAATAAAAATAGGCACCACAAAGTCTGCGTTCTGCTTTAAAATTAGTTACAAAGGCATTAAAAATCTATATCTACATATATAAAATAAAGTCGTGTTAGTTACACCATTTATAACTCAAGAACAGCTGAACCGATTTGGCTAAAAATTTGTGGGGAAGTACTAGCTTAGAACTAGGGTAAGGTCAAAGGATACTGTTTGTATCTTTATGTTAAAACTCAATACAATTCATAAATAAAAAATTATATTTCAAATCATAAGCATTTGTTCAAAATTCATGTAAGAATCATTTGAAAATTTTAGTAATTAAAAAATAGAAAGAAATAAGTAAAAAAAATTCATATCCATACATGCTTAGTATATTGGCTATACTGATTGTGCTCTAGAACCAGCCAGTTATTTTTAAGACGAACCCGTCAGATATATTTAATATCACAACAAAAAATGGCATTGATATTTTCGTCGTCAAGACATTGCGGATACTTTGCTAGTTTATGGGCGAAGGACGCAAATGCATTCATAACAAACCAAACGCGATATCTAGCATAAAAATATGGCGGAATAACTGGAGTGTTGATGAAAACGTCTATTATAATTTGAGATATATAGAAATCTTTTTAAAGCGTTGCACAAAGCATTGCAGTATTTAAACGGAAACGATGAAGTATATGCAAATGTACGCATGCAAATTGATCCTTCCTAAAAAATAATAAAATTGCTAAATATTGGGAATGGTATAATATAACTGCAATCAAATACACAGTGCAATGAATTAAAACTGGCTCAGTAATCTTTCAATGAATAATATACGACGTGCATCTCAAAAAACTGCTGCCATAACCTTGCCAGCCAATTTGTTTGTCTTTCCACGCTTGTGAACCGTTTCGTAATATGTATTATTAGTACTACCTTTGTATCAGCCACAGTAAAACGTAGACGAGTCCTCTGTGATAAATAAAAATTAAATTCAATATTTTGTTGGATAGCCACGTTGTTTTAAGACCTGACTCAATCGATTTGGCATAGATCTTACTAACTTATCTGTTTTCTCATCTGTAATCCGGAACCATTCTGCCTGCATAACACTTCGTAAAGTCTCTTTACTTGTTATTGTATGCTGACTCATTTTTTTTCTAAAAGATCCCATAGGTGCTCAATAGGATTTAGGTCAGGTGATTGTGGAGGCGTTTTAAGCTGTCTTGGAGCATTGTACAGAAGCCAAAGTCTAACAACTTCAGCAGTATGATAATCCAAGATTCTCTGCACTTTGTTTCAATGTCATTCATAAAATGTCCAAATATATCCGCATTTATCCATATAAGTATATACATATATACTAATATATTTATTCGCAATTTTCGCGCTCGGAATTAAGTATGCCTGCTCTAGTCTTTTTTATACATATTTATTAAATATAAATATATACAAACATATATCGGTGATATCAATATTATCGGCGTACGCCAGTAGCTGTACACTCTTTTAGAAGATTGTACCTTATTGATTAAGCTCTGCAGCTCGAATTATTTTCTGCACCAGTAGATTGAAGAAGGTGCACGATAGAAAGTCCCCTTGTCTGAAACCTCGTTCGGTTTCGAACGGTTCGAAGAGGTCTTTCCCGATCTTGATGGAGCAAACAATACGCTCGCAGATTGAAGAATCTTCCTTTTTGTAGATTGGTCATAGTACACTAAAATTCCAATCGTTGGACATCCATCCGTCCGTCTATACTCTACAAAGAAGTTGATAAAGCTGATTCTTCCCCGCCTTTTTTGAATTGTTCGGCCGGCAATCCATCGACCCTCCGCCACTTTGTTGTTTTTCAGACGGGTAATTGCTATTCGAACTTTTTCGTGGTCGGGATGGGGATGGACATCTTCTGGAGTCATACTTTCACTCCCATTCAAGAGGCTGGAGAACTGTTCCTTCCATAATTGTAGTATTCTCTGGGCATCAGTCACTACATTACCTCTGGGGGTTCTACAAGAGTATGCTCCGGTCTTGAAACCTTCTGTTAGACGCCGCTTCTTTTCGTAGAATTTTCAAGCATTACCGATCTCGGCCAGCTTATCAAGCTCTTTATACTCACGCATTTCGTCCTCTCTCTTTTTTGTCTGCAAATGCGTCTCCCTTCCCTCTTCAACTCTAGGTATCTATCCTATCTCGCAGGTGTCGTGGTCAATTTTAACACTGCGAGGTGGGCATTCTGCTTTTTTTCCACTGCGACACGGCACTCCTCATCGTACCAGCTGTTCTTTTGCATTTTCCGAAATCCAATGGTTGCGGTTGCAGCTGTACGTAAGGATGTCATAACCTTGCCCTCCGACTTTTTCGTCTTTCCGCGCTTGAAGACCGGTTCATCATGTGCAGTCCACTATAATGTCTGTCGATTGGACTTCAGTATGAAATGATGGAGCCGTATTTCTATTGTCACACACCGATGCAAAAATTCGGTTTTATTACGATTAAAGAGCACTCAAACACTCCTCAGAATGAGCAATTCGTTGTTTTTGTTAGATTATGAACTTGCGAGGCACCCACTTTGCACGGAACTTTCGCCTCTTTAGGGCGTCCACTTCCATTATTGTCCTCCGTACTCATTTCGCCTCTTTCCAACTTAGCAAGGCTCTTTTCAACGGTTGATTTCCCTGGTGCAAAGCCCAAATTCAACAGTATTTTCCCCCAAAAAGTAATGCTTTATTAACACACGAAATGCTTTTATGATCCATTGTTTTTGTAAACTAACACAAGTTGCTTCACAAAAATGCTATATCTCATTAACTAATAATAGTTATAATCTAACTAATAGAAATCATATAGATGGTAATAGTAGTATTATCTATGCGTCACCCACAGTAAAGCATGAACGTGTCCTCTAGTAAATATATATAAACGAAAGCTTAACTCATTTGAAATATTTTTTTAAACAGCAAGACAATCTAAAAATTTTCAACGAATCTTTCTATAGTTAAAACAACTTAAAAGCAATACTTTTTGGTATATTCCATAAAAACTTGTATATGTTTATAGTTTAATAAAATTCAACATCTAAGTGCAATCAGATAAAGCCAAAGAGGATAAACCAAGAACATCACAATTATTAGATATTCCTAAAGAAGCTGCATGCTAGTTACGGAACGTATTCTTTATAATATAATCTTATCTTATATGAGTATACACAAAATATCAAAACAACCTTAATTTAGAACAAAGGAAATTTATCAAAGCAAACAATATATTATATGTAAACAAACCGAAACAAACAATATATCATATGTAAACAAACTATCAACTAATAATAAGTAAAAATACTAGTTAGTATAAATAGCATTACAATCCATGTAACAAGTTAGTCTTAAGAGTATTAAAATACTCTCTATCCCGGTGCAGCTAAAAAAATATGGTATATGACCCACTTTTACTTTAAGTAAAAGTAATTCGCTCAAAACAGAGAGATACAAAAAAATTTCAAAGCCTTTTCAGCTATAAAAATTATTTCCGAAAGTGAAAACTACTTAGACCAGTATGAAGAAACAAAGATACAAAAATTGTATCACTTCCAATATAAAACTAAAGCTCAAGCCGACGTAATAGTAAAACAGTTTGCACTAAAAGACGATAATTTCAATTTGGCTTGGGAAGCTCTAAAGCACAATATCAAAACGAGAAAATTTTGGTCGATAAGCAAAAAACGATATTAATGAGCTAGTCAAAAATTCAAAGGGAAACAGGAGAAGCATTTATCAAACTTTCAAATTGTTTGCCGGTTCTATCAACACAAAACAATTCCACAAATAATTGGGACCCTATTCTGGTAAATACATAAGTATACATATGCACAGCAGCATTATCAGAAAAATCGTTTTTTTAGTGGGAGCAATCGCTCTCATCGCGAAGAAAATGCTCAACGCAAACGCAAAGCAAGTGAAAGAATATTTTACTACTATTTATAAAATTGCAGAAAGGGCAAATAAATACTTAGTCAGAACGAAAAACGTTGAAAACGACCTCAATAGAAGCTGCAATAGAACCCAAGCTAGTAGCAACTACAATTTAAATAGAGGTTTTTTTTTTAAATCAATCATTCACAGCCGAACAGCATGAATAAACGTCATGCGAACTGTGTAAAGGAGCTCAAATCTTGCTAGAAAACAAAAACTTTAATATTAGCGACCGAAACAATTTCGTAAGAACGAAAAGACTTTGTACCGACTGCTTGCTTAAAGATTGCGAAAGCAAACTTAATCGCGTGTATTGTCATAAACGACATAATTGCTTCACATTACAAATTTTTCCAGGTCACTTTAAAATAACCCTAATGTTAAAAGAAGTATGGGATTAATTGCAACAGCAAATCCTGAAATACAAAGTGCCAAGTAACAATATGCTGCTTAAAGGCACTAAAAACTTAAATGATACACAGCGAAAATCAAAGTCGGGTACCCCACAGCAGTCGTCTTCATCGTCTAAAACTGCCAACAAAACTAGCCAACTGGGCGGATGTGTAGTTCAAAACTCTAATAAAATCGACAGCATTAGTCTAATTTCGTCTCAAGCGAATCAACGCATTCAAACAGAAACTATTGTTTTCCCGCTAACTAACAATTATGCTTCCAAGCTAGCTATCATACAAATAACAAACACTGGGAAAAGTTTTCGCACTTAAACTAGCAGATCCCTACTTCACCACCCTTGCTCAAATAGGCATTCTATTAGGCAGTGATCTTTTATCACAAATAATTCTTGAAGGTTTTGATAAAATTTCAACCACCCTTCTAGTCCAAAATACTATGTTTGGGTGGATTCTAAGTGAGCTAGTTACAGAACCAGTTACCGCCATGACAATTCAAGTTGAGGAAATCTCAAAAGAATACCTCAAATCATAACTGAGAAAATTTTGGGAGTTAAAAGAACTTTCTCCCAATTTAATTACAACCCCTGTGAAGACCTTTACAAAGCACCAACTACTAGATCAGATAATGGTCGGTACGTCGTACGACTACCACTAAAGCCAGAATTTCCTCACACACTCGTCATAGGTCTTAGACGAATACCTCCATTTAAACCACATGGAGAAAGTCAGCTCATGGGATGTCGAAAAAATTATAGACAATTCGTCGTACATAAACACGATCAAGTTTTTCAGCGAATTATTTTCGAAAATCCTCCATTAGTCCATTATCGACTTTAAATTAAAAACGATGACCTTCAGCGTTAAATGTGCTCCATACTCAGCCATTCATACTCCATGAATTGGCAGAAGACATCAAGTAAAATTTTCCTCCGGCAACCCAGGTCTTAAAATCACAAACGTACAGTAGCGGACACTGAAATCCAGACAACTAAAAAATCATAGTTTTTCATTGTTATTTTGGTGGAATGTTTAAATTGCTTATTTTAAAACAATAAAATTTATTTAATACGTTAGTATTAAGCGTAAAAAAGTCAGTGTAGTGGATTGCACTTATACATTTTTTTTATTCAATTTAGATATTGTATCATTTTGGTAACTAGCAATATAAACAGAAATATTTTTTTTTATTTACAGTAGAGACATGATTTTATAGCTTTAGTTAAAGGAAATTTTAATCTATACAAAAGCACTCTTTTTAGTATTTTTTCAAACCTATTTTGCTTTTTATAAAGGCTTTTATACGCTCGGGCATTGAATTTATGGGGTTTTTTAATGTTACTGCTCCAATACCGTTATACCACGCTTCTTCGAGAATTCCGTTCAGCTCTACTAAATTTTTTGGTCTCTTCTGTGCTACCGGAGCCTTCATTATAAACCAAAGGTTCTCAATGGAATTGAGATCCGGACTGTTACCTGGCCACTCCAAAGTCCAGACCACGATTTTTTGATAAATAATTTTTCACCTTAAAGAAAGAAAAAAGGATAGGTATACAATTTGTAATTAAAATTATAGCAATAATCTCTAGTTGTACAAAAAACTGGATACTTACTATTTTGGCACGATGGCAGGGCGCAAAGTCATCCTGAAAAATAAGGACATCCGCTCGTGAAAAGTGGTTTTTCATTGAAGGTATTAAATTGGCGTCAAGCATCTCCTGACACTTATTGCTATTGACGGTTCCTTCTATTAGGGCTAGTTGCCCAAGGCCATAGTAGGAAAAGCAACCCTAGATCATTCGGCTGCCTCCCTGCTTAACAACACCTTCGTCCTTGAACCGCTCACCAGTTCTCCTTCCCACGTAGGGCATACCGTCGCTGCAAAAAATGTTAAATTTGGACTCATCTGAAAAGATTACATTTTGGCAATCAAGTTGAGTCCAATTTTGATGTTTTGACGCATTTTCGAGGTTAAAAGTGTTTTTTTGGCGGCCCGACGAGCCTTCAAACCAACGTCTTGAAGCCTTCGACGAACAGTTCTTGCGCTAACTTTCATATCTTCAAATAAATCCACTTCAATGTCCTCAGCAGTTTTGAAACGACCCCTCAAGCTGATAGAACGTATAACCCGATCTTCCTTAGAACTTGTCTTCTTATTTGCTACAGAGCCAGTTTTTCTCTTAAGAGACCTGGTTTTATCGACATTTTTTAGAAATTCTCCAATGGAAGACCCGCTGAAGTCAACACTATCACTAATTTCCCAAATGGTCAGATTTTCTTTTCGGAAAATCAAAATATTACTTTTCTCCAATTCGGACATTTGTTTTTTTAATTTGGCACATTTAAGCTTTAACCAAGAACGAGCAAGAAATAAATTTTGAAACTATTGAAAAATAAAACTAAAAGTTGTTATAAAACGTTTTCAAAGCACTAATTTAAGTGAAAGAATAAACTTTTCCGCAAAAAATTACACTTATCGGTTACAATCGTGCTTTAAATACAAACGGGTTGTCCGGATTTCACTGTTCGCTACTGTATGTATACTTCTTGTTTGGAAGTCACAGTCTTCTACAAGCATTCGAGTCACTAACACAGAATAGTTATGTACATGCTCAACTTTATAGAGCGACTAAACATTAAGGGGGTCAGTAGGGTAATCTTTTTTTTTTTAGAATTAATGTAGAAACCCACTACCCACTTTACCATTGGAAGGTTTCGAAAAAGTAGACTTTAAAAGCGTTTTTCTCAAAACACACTTTTTTAAACTGGCGGACATGATTCCGATCGAACTACTCAACCGATTTGCATAATTTTTTTTAATGCTCACAAAACGCCTGGCTATCGTCCCCATATTTTTTATAATTTATTGACAATTAAATGACGATGACAAAATTTATGTAAAAAAAAATTTAGAAAAATTTAAAAAAAAAAGTCCCTGAAGACTCGAACCAAGAAAGCGCTGTAAGCACTAACGGAGAAGAATAGCTTCTTCGCTCTCCTGTGCATACGACCGAGAGTTTCAACTCTGACGACAAGAAAGGTCCCCGGAAGAAGCCAAGCAAGGAGGGGTTGATAACAAAGAGATTCAAGGCGGCGGTCGGAATTTGCAACCATCTCAGTCTGAAGAAAGAGGAGGTGAAATGGCTGGCTTGGGCTAGAGAGGAAACAAAGAATGGCCGGGCACACTTCACCATTCGAAACTGGTGTAATGCCTGGGATCCAGCGCATGCTCACCGCATTGAGGAGCATATCACTGCAAAGAGGCAGCTTTCGACGGAAGGTGAAATTAAAACAACCCCGAAAAAGAGGGAAGCTTGATGTCAAGCACGTGGACAAACCCACAACGTCCAAAGCAACGGCGGCAGACAATGAAATTGCAAAACGGCATTTGACCGAATCCAGACGTGCCAACTAGTGTCTGGAGGGCATAGCGAAATCTATCTACGAAGTTGGAAAGATCTGGGCATAGAAGATATCACAGCTACTTCACTTTCCTACAGAAGGTCTGATGGTCCAGAAACAAGAGCTGAGGGTACTCCAAGTGTACCTTCACGAAAATAAGAACAACTTTGCCGAACTAATTCTCAATTTAGAGAAGGGCAACGACGACTTGACTTTAGTCCAGGAGCCATGGATTTCATCGGGTAATGTGGTCGCTTGGCTGAAGTCACAAAACCACAAAACCGAGGGTAATTAACAAGGTTAGATCAGCGATATTGAAGATGCTAAGGATGAGTCTTTACTCCTTGCATCCTGCTATATGCCACACGATTGCGAGGTGCTAACGGCAGAGCTTCAACGGCTGACGGCTACATCCAGCAGAAGAATCAAGCGTAGGTGGTGGGGCTGATGCAAACGCCCACGTTTGGGGCAGCGCCGATATCAATCAACTATGTGATTCCCTACTCAATTATATTTTACAACATAGTCTAGTGGTAGCTAGCTCGAGGTGAGGAACCTACCTACGTACGGCCCACTTCCAGAAACGTTCTAAACATAACTCTATATGTACACAACTAGGGGTGCATTGGTAGAAAACTGACCGTCGTTCTCTGACTATAGATACATCTATGTACTTCTCCATTAGATTGAAAGCAAAGATCAGGAACAAGTGCCATAAGCATAAAACGAAGCCCCCTGAAAGAAACAAGAGCTTGAGTCCTGCAGACGTAGAGTACGGGAATGTTTCAACTGGGCCAAGCAGGCAGAAAGCGAGGACTGTTGGAATGAATATAAAGATCTTTTAAGAGATTACAAGAAGATGATGCGCAGGACAATCGCCTCCTAGAAGCTTCTCAAGGCCGATCAGCAGAGACTGCTCCTCATACACTGGTATTTAGTATCGAAAAGGCTCTTGAAGATAAAGATCATTTCTGGACATTTCTTGAGCGTTAAACAACGTCTGTACGGAATTTATTCTTAATAGTATCCAGTCAATGGGTGTTGACCCTGCTATACAACGCTGGATCAGAAGCCTTTTGATGGATAAGAGCATGGATGGACGCTAAAATGACCAAGGAAGTCTGTAGAGGTATTCCCCGAAATGGAGTGCTACCTCCGCTTCTATGGACATTATTGGCGAATAAACTGTTAAGAAACTTTGAAGGCAAAGCCCCTAAGATAGAGGCATAAGCGGTTGACATGGCCATCTTAATAACGGGTTGGTGTATATAGACCATTAGCAGTATTATGACCACCACTCTCAATACATTCCAGAACTGGGCATCGCAAATGGGTCTGGGGTTGTTCCCACAGAAAAAGGATCTGCTTGTGTTTACAAGAAAACACAAAATTCCTCTGTGGAGGCTCCCTTCAATAAATGGGACACAACTCTCTCTCAGGATTCAGGACTGTACCAAGTACCTTGGAGGAGTCTTGGACAACAAGCTGCTGTGGAAACATAACGTAGAAGAAAGAGTGAGGAGAGCCAGCAATGCTCTATATGCGTGTAGGCAGATGCTCGACTCAACCTTGGGGCTCTCTCCCTCTCTCATGCACCGGTGCTACACAGCTATCGATAAACCAATTCTGATCTACGGTGCACCAGTATGGTGGACAAGCGTACGGGAATCCACCTACCGGAAGCCAATGGAAAGGGTCCAGCGGCTCGCTGCGCTGTGCGTAACGGGAGCTTTAAGAACAACTCCAATAGTGGCTGGTACTAAACCTGCCACCTATAGACCTCTTCGCTGGAAACTGCGCAGCAAAATCGGCTGGACGACTTCTGGCGTGGTACGGGAATATACTCTCCAGAAGTATTTTAGGAAACAGGGCAACAGCGGAAAGAGTAGCCAGAAGTAAGTAACTTAACTTCTACCAGGTGCCAAGCCACAAAGGCATCGAGGGCTATGAAATAGTGGACGAGATTGCCCACAATGGTGTGCGGCTAACATCCGAAAAAACATTGGTAAACATTGGGAAACCAATCTCGACACAAGCATGGTAAGGAAAATTAAAACACGGTGGAACGAGCTACCTGGGTGCTTTGCAGTCATGTGCAAAGCTGTAGATCGGAATTACAAAAAATTCCTATTGGCACACGATAGAAGATCCTGTAGGAAAATGATCGGAATACTAACTGGTCACTGTCTGGTGGCGGCACACGCCCGCATAATGGTTCGGCTGGATCGAGAAGACTGCAAGAAATGCTTAGAGCAGGACACCAGGGAAACAGTGGAGCTTCTCTTGTGCACTTGTCCCGCATTGGCAAGATTACGCTGTAAGCATTTAGGGTCCCCACGGTATGATACACTGGAGGTGGTATCGATAGTGAGGCCGCAGAGTCTGCTATAACTACTTTTCTTGAACCTAGGAACTGAACTCCATCTGGTATCGCAAAGGACCAAAACTGGTCTATGCATAGCTTGTTGCCTACCAGTTTAGCCTAACCTAACCTTACATGGACATGTATACGGTAGCAGCATCAAAGCCAACTATACGGGCATCTATCAACGTGTCGCGCCCTGTGAAAACTCCAGGGCTCCGAACCACAGTGGCCACCGCTCTTGCAGCCGCTTCTCGGAGTGCCGCGCGACCAACAACAACCTCCTCTTTACATCCAACCTTTCAAAACATTGCACCCTTCGACACATCACACCAATACAACCAACTCACGAGAACATCACACACTAATACACATAAAACCGCATCCACAACGCATCATTCAATACACCATATCAACTCGATCGAAAAACGGTACCTATTTTTTTCAATTCCCGTTAGTATAGCGTACTTCAGCGGTACTTAGCAGCGTAGTTTTATCCGCTACGTGTTCCCTCCTTTGAAGTTAAGTCCAAACAACAGAAAAAAATTGTGGAAAATTTTAGATAATCAAACAAAAAAGTGTATATAAAATTATATAAAATGAAACATTTTTGAAAAAGTGAAATTATAACTGAAACCTGTAAGTCGAATGTTTAAAAGATAAAAATAAATAGTATGCAAAAAGGGAGAATATTTAATTGTGGAATATAATTTAATGAGTAAACAAGGATTAACCAAATATTTTATACTTTCGCTACTTGTAAGGATGAAAGCCGGGAAGTACTTTCAGGTAGTGGAAAAACAAAACTGTTGCGTTAAAATTCAACATTCATTATTCGACGAAACCGTGAATAGATTACAATTATAATTGAGACCTTATTAACTTATTTTTTATGTCATCAACTCACTAAGTTTCATATGTGCTTTTATTATTTACTTTTACTTTCATCTAACTATGACCTCGAAGGAAGAATGCTTCCCAAACAATCTAGTGTTCTCATGTACTTTCATAAAATAGACATATAGTACATACAAACATTCTACGTTTATATACAATAAACATATATAATAAAGTAAATATTAATAGAACCTGAGAAATTGTAATCGTACTTAAAGTCATCTGGTTCACTGCTGGCATCGAAGAACTGTGGATAAGATAGCATAAATTAAAAAATATTAATTTTAAAAGGCTGGAATATCAGTAGAGGATATGTGATAAAGATGACACTCACACGTAATGATATGTAAAAGTATTGAAAAGATAGATACTTTATGAAAATGCATTATAAATAATATTATAAATGAGAGGATATAACACAAGTCCTGGCGAAAATTTCAATAGTTCAAAATTGGCTGTATTGGCGTTTTTTTAACATTACGATGCCTAAAAATATTTCTATTCTCAAATTTTTTTATGATAATAGCGCTGTTTAAACTTTATAGGTGCGTGTCCGGCTATGACGTTGTGGCCCTATTCCCGTTGTCGTTTAAATTGTCGTTTCTAAGTTTTTGCGTTGTTATCATCGTTTCATACCTAAATTCGTACTCCTCAAGTACATGGCAACGTCAAGAGAAACGCCCAATAGCTCCATTTTATCTGAAGTTATTTTTCGTTGTTTTGTAGAGAATATTTAAACCATTTTGTGTATTTAAGAGATCGTCTCAGTGTGACCTTAAGAAAAATCATTGATTTTCGCGATTTTTTTTATATTGAAATTAACTAATCGGTCCGGTTTTTTATAAATAAATACATTCATGACGAACACAAAGTGATTTTTTTATGTTTATTTATTGGGTGCATAATAGTTAAATAAATTGTTGAAATGACACGTAAGAAATGGTACTGTACGATGTCGACGATTGCGGCCGCAATTTTGATCTAAAACAAAAATTTCCTAAAAATTATTAATCTGTAGGAAAGTCACTATCGCGCTATTTTTTGAAATTCGTTTCAATCAGCAAAACTATTGACGGAAATACTTTGCTCTTGATTCAAATACTTTTTTTAAATGCGGCACTTTTGAATCAAAAGCGGCTGTGCTTTTAAAAATCATCTTATTAAAATCTAATATAAAAATAGTTGTTTTAAAGGTTTCGTATTTAATTTTCTTTTGATTACAGTTTTTTTAAATGTAAAAGTATTTGTCACAACCATTTCGCATTTAATTTTACTGTTTCTCCATACGAAGACAGGAAAGTTGACGCTTACAGATCCATCGATCATTCTAACAGAAACACGTGTTGCGTGCGCAAATACTTTAATTTGGGTTTTATAGGTAAATATATGTGCTGAAAGTATTAATTTAAGTGAAAGTGATTACTTCAAGACATTTCGTGTTTAGTGAAGCTGCGCAAAAGGAGCTTACATAGTTTGCATTTGCATTAGTGTGCCTGCCGCATCGCCCGCTGCTTACGAAGGCTGTTTAAAAGGAACTTCCCCAGTAATTTTTTTTATATAAAAGACGACATTTGCGAAAAGCCTGCTCTGCAGGTATGTCATGGTTTATATACACATTTATTTCAACAAAAATATGTGTTTAAAAACAATTTTTGTGCATTTTAGTTTACACTATGAGTGAGGAGTTGATACCATCAACTGAGCTGTCTTTATTTGCCGAGCAATGTCCGTTGGGAGATGAGTCCCCTACAACGAAAAATGTCGACAATGAGTCCGTAGTAATTTTTGATAGTGATGAACAGTTAAATAATTTGTTGTGTTCGTAGGATTTGTCATCAAATGCATTGATACAGTTCAATAGGTGTGGTTTAAAGAGTGTAGCAATTTTGCAGATGATCCATTCCCACGACATTGACGAAATTTTTAATGCCAGAGAACTACTTGCAAAAATGGCGTTTAGAAAATAATGTAAGCAAATCATTTTAAAAATTCAGCGTAACTTCCGTTTAAATTTTCACATTGAGGGTTTCGCACACATTTATAACACGCTTATAAATCATTTATATTAATGTCTTTCTAGTTCGATATGCTCACGTGCTGTAGTGGTGATAGAACTATAACAAACCTTTCATCCATTCGAAGCTGGCTGAGCTCTGCAAGCACACCTTCAACATGCCCAAACAACGAACCCAACGTCGAAGAGGTTTTAAAAGAAACAGTAGCTGGTAACGACATAATAAAGAAGTACGAAAACTGTGGTTGCCTCCAAGAATGTGATTGTTATGGATGAGGAGTTCCGTGACAATATTTTGAATGAGCTACGTGCTTTAATTGTCGATCACCATACATTTTATACAACAGGCTTTAAAGAAAAATTAAAACCAAAACACCACTTCATGGTCCATTATGTCAATTGTATCAAAGAACTGGGCCCACTTAAATTTTTATGGTGTTTTAGATTCGAAGGAAAACACGCTGAATTCAAAAAATACGCAAATAATATAACATCCCGAAAAAATATTCCCTTTACTTTAGCTACTAAGTACTGTTTCCAATTCTGTTCTTATTTATTTGAAAATAGTTTTTTCCAAAATGATCTTCTAGATTGCAAAAATTTTTCACCAATAAATCTTTCAAAACTTGAATTTTATCAGAATTTAAGTACCAAATTTACAATCGGAAATGAAGTTTTAAGTAAGTGAGATACAAAGGGGTACTGTATGAAAGGAATTACTATGTTAAGCACAACAATAAAACAAATACGATTACATTTGAATCAAGAGCAATTACTGTTAATTTCAAATACTTCTACTGTTAACATAAATGTATAAGTATTATTATTATTATTATTTATTAGAGTAATATGAAATATTAAACTAACTTGAGTAAATACACACTAGCTACCAGGGCTCACATTGAAGAATGTGGCCATGCGTGATCACTGTGTGGCCGAGCCTCAGTCGAGTGAAATAGGTAATTTCTTTCCTTGACAAATCCGCTGGGTAAAGCGCTTTAGCACATTCACGATTAATGGTGGAGTAAAGATGCTGATAATGGGACCAGTCTGAAATTTGTTTGTCACGAAGGTGTCTATTTATCATCTTCTGTAAATCCTTTCTTGGCGATGCATTAAAAGTTAGACATGGTGATGAGATTGCGTTTTTGGCCGCTTCGTCGACAAACTCGTTGCCTGGGATGCCCTTATGCCCAGAAACCCAAAAGATTTGGAGTTTCTTTTTGCATTGTATAAGTCTGTCCCTAATTCGGTTGATAATGGAGTTATCGTGGTAAATATTTTTAATTGCTGAGACTACAAACATACTATCTGTGCAAATAACGAAGTGCCCTTTGTTTTTAGTTGCAAATTCTGCGGCTTGTAGTACCGCGACTGCTTCTGCTGTATAAATAGACAGTGCAATGGGAGCCAACCGGCTGTTATGAGTGTTCCGTTTTGGTGCACTACACCGAAAGTTGTAATCTCTAATTCTTTGCAATAGGATATGCACCGACGAATAGTAGATTTGGTGGAGTAGTTGCGTTTGTGGGATGCAGCGAGACGGAATATGTTGAATAGCGTTTTATTTGTGGTATTAATAAACTTTGGGATCAGTCTCCACGTAGCGAGGTCGCGCCTTTCAACAATGGAGGGGAGACCTGCTTCTGCTAACATACATTTAACTGTTGAAGTGGGGAAAGCGTTCAAACTACGTCGAACCGCTGTATGGTATGGCGCTTGCAAAAGTTTTATATGTGTGTTAGCGCACCACCCGTAAATAGGGAGTCCATAATCTATTTTTGATAGCATTATTGATCTTGTTATATTAATTAAAGTGTTAGTATGTATACAAAGGTTTTTTGATGATAAGTATTTAATAATATTAAGCCTGGTAGCTAGATTTTTTCTTAACTGCTGACAGTGCTCTTTGAAAGAATATTTAGAATCAAATATAATGCCTAATATTTTTAAGTTTTTTACATTTTGAATGTTAGTGAGCTCAACACTGATATCAATTGCGGGGCAGCCTTGTTTTCGACAGATGTGCAAAATTTTGCACTTTTCATAAGCAAGGGTGGCTCCGGATCTTAATCCCCATTGTTTGAGTTCGAGTAGTAGCTTTAAAAATGTATTTTTAGTGCTTGGTAAGTCCTTATTTTTAGTATAAAAAAAGCGTCGTCTGCATAAATATTTAAATTGATATTTTTGTAGTTTATTGTTATTCTATTTATTTGCTCAAAGGCTATCACAAATAGGACAACCGATAAAGGGGAGCCTTGGGGTATACCGTTATTGAGTGGAAAAGGTTTTGAAAGCTGTCCGTTGATATTAACTTGGAATGCCCGCCCAGTCACAAAAGATTTTATGACTTGAAATATCTTTTTCCCAATTTTCCACTCTTTGAGTTGATTTAAAATGACATGAATGCCAATGCGATCATACGCTTTTTCAAAGTCAGTGGCTAACACTGTGATGTGATTTTTGGTTGAGAGCGCATCGGCGATAAAGTGTTGTAGGTGGAGGAGTGCGTCGATGGTTCCATGCTTCTTTTTAAATGCTGACTGGTTGTGACTTATTAAATTATTTTTCAAGAAAAACCACATTAGCCATTTCGTGAGCATTTTTTCAAATATTTTGCTGAGACAGGAGGTTAGTGAGATTGGGCGATACCCACTTGTACTCTCTTGGGGTTTATTTGGCTTAGGGATTGGTAGTATGGTGGCCGATAGCCACGTGTGAGGATAAAGCCCCCCGTTGAGAATGTTGTTATACAATGAGAGAAGGATACGTTTTGCCGGAAGTGGTAGATTGCGGAGCATAGCGTAGGTTATACGGTCTTTTCCTGGAGACTTCCCTTTAGCGTGTTGCAGAGCGACATCTAATTCTATTTGGGAGAATTCTGTTTCTAGGTAGAGAGCGTCTTTTGTGACTGTGCTGGGGAAATATACTTCGGCCAGTATTGTCTGCTTTAACGTATTATATTCTTCGGAAAAGTTAGTGTCTTGGGCGTAATTACACCAGGTAGAAGCAAAGGCATTTGCAATTTCGGTGGAGGAAGAAAGAAAACCGTTATTATGACGTATCGCAATAATGGGAGCTCTTGGAATACCAGTGAGCGTCTTGATTCTTGCCCAGATCTTTTGTAGCGAAGAGTTTGGATTAATAGTTTCGGTGAATTCAGATATAGATTTCCGTTTTGCTTCTTTGACGCGTTTTTTGAACTGGGCGTTTGCCTTTTTGTAAGCGATAAGGTTGACAATGTTACAAGAGTTTTTATAAACCTGCCAAAGTTTTTGTTTATTTGTACGTAATAGACTAAGCTCGTTTGTCCACCATGCTGAGCGTGATTTATGCCCCTTTGGGTTGCTTTGAGGAATCGTTTTGTTGGCTGCTGTTCTAATTATCTTGGTAATTGTGGCTGCTTCTTGGTGAATGTTTACAAGGTGCCACTCTTGTATCGCCTCTAGACAGTGTGTCTGGAGTTGATCCGATTTTGCAAAGTCTGTCAAGAATTTTGGAGATCTCTTCGGGTTCTGTACATTCAAATTATTTTGTAATTCTGTCAGAATTGGGTAATGGTCGCTTCCATAAAGGAAGTTAAGGATTTTTCACGAACATTTAGGACTTAGTTGAGGTGAAGCCATGGTGATATCAACATGGGTGAACGTTCTGTGTGTAGAAAAGTGCGTGGCTGACCCGTTGTTTAGCACAATCAGATTCTCCGCGAATATAACATTTTCTTGTTGTGTACCTCTAGCATTGGTAGTGGCTGAACCCCAAAGGGAACTCCACGCATTGAAATCACCTAGTAGTAGCGTTTGAGCCTGGGTCTGATGGAGGAGATCTCTTATGTCTTTGTCGGAAAATGTTTGACTTGGTGGGGTGTATGCATTTATTATTGAGAAGGGTGTAAGGAGATGCAGTTCTATGGCTATTGAAAGGATATTTGTATGTATAGCTATTCGTTTATGCGGAATATTCCGTTTTATTAGTATTGCGACCCCCTGCTTCGCATATCTGTTTTTACTGTCATTATAGAAGTAACCAATATACGTCTTAGGGATTATAGTGTTAGTTACTTGAAAAGGGATGTGGGTCTCTTGAAGGCAAATTATATGAGGGTTAAGATCTTTTATCAATTGCTCTAACTCATTGTAATTGTTGCCATATCCTTTAAAATTCCACTGTATAATTTTTAATGACATTTCAATTGTAAATAAAAAAATAAAAAATTAAATTAAACACTTGAATCTATTATAATATAACTTATAAAATAAAAGATAATTGGGATGTCTAAAGCATGTTTAAGTTGTTTACTTGGAACTGTTGTTTTTTTTGATAGGTGAACGTCTCAGTACGCTGGGACTCCCTTTGCTTATTGCTCTATTCATGGTATTTGTTGTAGACGTAGACGTGTCGATATCCATGTGGTGATCTTCTTCTTTTTCAGTTTCTGTTTTCGACGTTTTCTCGCTACCGTAATTGTTGTGTTGATTTAACGTAACAATAGTCTTTTGTTGAATCAGTTGTTGTTGTCAGATTAGTTTTATTTGTTGGCTGAGCGTTGAGCTCTGTTAAAAATTTTTGTATACTGTCTTTGCTAGTAGTTGCTTTGACGGTTTCTTGCGTAATATTAGCAGCTTCTGAAGTAGAGTTGTTGGAATCAGGCGGATTATGTGTATTTACTTGTGCTATAGAATTGTCTCGTATTTTTTTTGTTTGGGCGAATGAAATGGAATTTGTGACTGTGATTGGATTTTGTATTTTGTGTAATTTTAACGCTTCGCGCATAGAACATTTCTTCTCAGTTTTTAATTTAAGAATAGCTTTGGCCTGTTGATATTTGGGGCATGTGTTGGCCGAGGCTGCGTGTTCTCCAAAACAATTTGCACATGATGTTCTGATGCAGTTTTCTGGTTGGTGGGGGGGTAGGTTGCAAGAGACGCAGGCGGGTGCGTTTTTGCACATTTTCATTGTATGCCCAAGTTTCTGACACGATTTGCATCGCATCGGGTTTGGGAAATATGGCCGCACAGTGCATATTTCGCAGGCTATGTAAATTTTTTTCGGTAAAAAATAGGTGTCGAATGATAGTAGTACTGCTCCAGTTGGCTTGACGACTCCTCCAGTTATGCGCGTGAATTTGCGGACGTTATTGACGTTGTATTGCTTGAGTTCTTCAATAATCTCGTCCTCTGGAACTTGATTTAAGAATGGCGCGTATAATGTCCCTTTAACACAATTTAAATTATGGTGGAGTTCACATGAAACTTGACAAAGGCCCGGTAGAGAATGGGTGTTAATAAACTTTTTTGCTATTTCTTTATTTTTCACCAGCAGCAATAAGCCTCCATCACGTAGAGGAGTAATTTTGTTTATTTCTATGCTTATAGCCAGGAGTGATTTGTGCACCGCAAAGATGGAGTAGCTACTTAGTGGTTTATTTTCGTCTTTAGATTTTATCACAAGAAATTTGGGGCTATCTTTTTTTGTTACGGGCAATTCTGGGAATTCTTCAATACCGTTTGCTGGCTTTTTTCTTTTTGCACGAGGGCTCGGAGACAATAGAGCAAATCTATTGTTCCCAAGATATTGGGGCCCGGGGGCCATCTCACATCAAAAGTTTAGTCAAGCACGTGTGTTTACAAATCACTAGATGTACAGAAGTAGCGAAAAAAAACAAATACACTATGCACTGGTGCGCGACCCGTGAGAAAAGAGAATTGATGGTAGAGAAAAAACAATTTATGGACTGTTTAACAAGCGTGACCGATCGCGTTGACTGCTTGTCGGTGACTGTTGGTATAAGTATTTGCTACAGCAGTGTCCCGTATTTCGATTAAAAGTGTTCCACTGTTAATTTAAATACTTGACGCATTTACTTCAACAGTGCTCGCACTTTTAAAACAAATGCTCAAAGTATTTGGGCACGTTTCTAATGCAAAAAGTATTTGTGGCATATGCAGAATGCTTTGGTTTTACTAGTTTTTTTTTTTCAGTGTAGCGCGATAGCGAATGACGTTAAAAACTCTCTAAATTGCAAGTAAATATCTTCAAAACTCTTCCTTTGAGAGTGGAAACCGTTTTGAAAAACGCGTTTAAAGATTAGAGTTGTAGTGTTCCCCACTCTGTTTCCTTTTTAGTAGAAACGCTGTAGTGATTTAAAAATTTGAGAGAATGTTAATTACAGTGTATTTTGCCCGATAATGCAACAAACAAAATAGATTTTTTGAAAATTTCACATTGAGACGATCCCTTAAGTTTAATAAGACTATAATAATAACTAACTCCAACGCCTGTTCCAGCTCGGATTATAAATACATATGTATGTAGGTGATATAGGAAAACTATAAAAACTTTATGGAAATTCAAAAGAATCGAGAAGCACATTATGAGAAAGACACATTAAATAGTTTTTAGTACCCTTGTCGAGCAGAGAACATATGCACGATTTGATGAACTTTGGTGGAATCTACACAATTTTTTTTTTTTAATTTTTGCATGCGTTTGAACCATTTGTCGGAACACTTTTGCCACTCAGTTTGAGGTGAACTCATCAACTGCTTCTTCAGGTGTCGAAAAACGGTGATATCTTAGTACGTACGGAAATAAAAAGAAGTCATTCGATGGTCATTCAGGACTAAATGATGGATGATTCTATCTTCGGCGATTGGTTTTCATGATTTCTTGAAAGACAACTGGCAAACAAATTGTTGTGTACCACTCAGAATTTACTATTTTGCTTTGTTCTAGTGGTATGTTTACGACATGTCCAGTTCTTACAAAAAAAAGGCAACCAATTGCTTGAAAGTGCTTTGTGAATGTTGGGTTCGGTTCAATTTGTAACATCCATATAGTCGACCGCTGTTTACTTTCGGGCTCATACGTATAAATCCGCAATTAATCACCTGTACTGATGTCATAGACGTGCTTCAAAGCGCTTTATTGTATTTTTTAAGATTTCACTCGACCAATCGACCCGAACCTTTTTTTGAGCGATTCAACGTGAACAAATTTTTTTACAATAAATTGTTTATGCAATATCGAATGTATCCTAGTCCCAACAACGCCTATAGATGTCTCAATTTCAAGATAGGTCACATGACTGCAATATCTTTTTGTGCACAACTCCTGTACGAAATTCGTCTTGGAGTGATCTACAATCTCGATTAGCTTCACCATACCATCGATAAACAATGGTCCTTAATGGAGCTTCATCTCCTAAAATTTAATTAAATTGCAATGAGTTAGTAATGTTGCTGATTAAGTTCACGTCGAAAATTTTAAAATATAATCGTAAGCGATAATTATCTCGGTTTAGTTTCAGCTTTTGGCCGTAATGAATATTTTAATTTGCTATTTACAACACAAATGCCGTTGGTATGTCAAAACGTGAGTTCGTATAAATAATAGGGCAATTCAGAATCTGGTGTAAATGGTCTTGCATCTTTGCAATTGCAAATTAGCGAGCATATTTTGGCTTTTGCAATAACAAAATGTGTAGCGAAGCACCTGCTATACCCTTGCAAATAAGCACCACTAAAACGCCATTGATTATTTGCAACTCTGGTTTGCAAATTATCAGCTGTTGTCAAAAAAAAAAAACATTGTAAACAAAGAGAAGAAATGGAGGAAACCGGTTTGAATAAAATAAGGCTAAAACTCCAAAAGCCGAATAAAAAGTGGAGCGAAAAAGAATTTTAGAGTATACTGGATTTCTTGCAGGAAGCTCCAGTAGTAAGATTGAAATTTGTGCTATGTGCCGCTTAAAAATATTTCTTACCTTCAATGTACATAATTTCTTCAGCAGCATCGTCAAATAAAGCGTCAGTTAATTTTCCCCTAAAACTTTTTTTCGGCATATTTTCCAATTTGTGCGAAAATTTTGTTTACAAGCACTGTTTTTCTCCACCGATCAGCTGTGAATTAATGGTATTTGCAAGGATTGCACAGAAGCCACAAAAAAGACGTTCATTGTGGACGGTTAATATTTGCAATTGCATAATTTTGCAAACTCAGATTCACAAGATTCTGAATTGCCCTAACAAATTTGTGAGTTGCCACATTGCAACACTAGAATTGTCAAATTCCAAAATATAAAAGGCAACGTATACGCATCTTCTTCTTTTGGTGTAGGCAACGCTTATAGGCAAGTTTTCAACAGCGCGCCAATTGTTCTTCTTTTTCGCTGCTTGGTGCCAATTGGAGAGTCTGCAACCTATGTATACTTATCTTAAAAACCCAACAATATTAGCTAAGCCTTCAATCAGCGCTTTTATTATAATAAAAAATAGTATTCCAAATTAAAAGATTCAATGCCACGGCTTATTTGACAACTTGAATAAATGAACGCCAATTTTTACAATCTAAAAACTCTGGCGCTCTGGAACATTCGAGATCAGGTACCTAGCAGCAGCAGCAAGTGACTGATTCTTGGTGCTCTTATCAGTGCGTGCTACTAATACTCAAGACTATTCTCGCTTACAGGGGGGATGAAGCTATCAAGCCAATTTATGAAGATATCAATGAAAATCAAATATCTGTTAAGTCAAGTCGAAACATTATTTAAGGGGTTACATGGCTTTCAAAAAATCGAGTTTTTTATTGTCAAAAATCCATTTTTCAGTTTTTTTCCTTCCTCCAAGTTCTAAGTTAAGGTTTTAACTAAAACACTCTAGGTGATCCTGTATGGAGTTATCCTGCAACGCGGGCTCCCAAAAATTTAATAGTGTAAACATACAACGACAACAAAAACTTCTAATAAAATATTTTATTTTTTATATGAGAAAAAAAATGTTGAAAAAAGGCTGTTTTACCCAGGGAAACCCATATCCTTAATGAATGAAAGAACTAGTACCGCACAGCACAATAATCGTATTTTACTTATAGTCAAAGAGCTTCAAAACATTACATTAACTAGATGGATGGATGTCCTTAACGTATTTGAGTGAAAGGTAGCAACACATGCATAAATGGTCTAAAACTTTCCAAAATTTATTTTAGTCAACGCAAATATGTACCTCATTTTCTTCTTCATCTTCAATATTTTCATCCACAGCGTCCGCTCTGCTTGAATTTGTACTCTCGCAACTGAACATAGTTTGAGAAAAACTAGTGTCAGATGACAGCTGCGACGTTTGCACATTTTTTATCCGAGTGGGCAACATTTCAGATCTAAAAGGAAGGTAAAGATAAAGTAAGATTTGCGTTATTACCCAATATAGGTTTAATGAGTTATACTATAAATACTTATTTGCTTTGATAATTAAAAGTTTTGATACAAAATTAATAGACCGAGCGGCCGCACATTAAATGTAAACAAATATGAACGAACCATACGCATAAGGTTTGTAAATTTGTCTACATAAGACATACTACTGTAGACAAAAAAAATAGTATGGCTTCTAAATTTAAGTTTGGAATCAAATTTCTGGTGGCTAAACGTTCAGAATGTTGGAAAAAGCCTTCGGTGATAATTGTTTGTCGCGAGCAAGTATTTTTGATTGGTACAAATTATTCAGAGAGGGACGAGGACGCGTTGACAACGAACCATGTCCAAGACGACCATCAACATCAACTGATGATCAACACGCCAATAAAATTAATGAATTGGTACTTGAGCCAGGATGTCATGAAACGAATTATTTCTGGCAATGAGTCTTGGACCTATGCTTACGACACGAAACAGACGATCAATCGGCCGAATATCATGGCAAAGGTGAGCTGAAGCCGAAAAACCTACGTTAAATCGGGTAAAAAGTCAAGGTTATGTTTTCCTTCCGACCGGCTAAACTGTCAACAAGAAATTCTATTTGAGTGCTATGCGTCGTTTGCGCGAAGTAATTTGTAAAAAGAGGCCGGTATTATGGAGCGACAACTCTTGATTTTTGCACCACAATAACGCACCGTCGCATACTGCACTAATTTTTCGTGAATTTTTCGCCAAATCTTTAACCAATATCTTTCCGCAACCACGTATTTGCCTGATTTTGCTCCGCGTGACTTCTGGCTATTCAGTAAACTCAAACGACATAAGACATTAAACGTAAATCTGTACTCGCCTTGAAGGCTATTCTGGAAATTTACTTTAACAATTGCTTAGAGGATTGGAATAAACATTGGTACAATTGTGTTGGGCTCAACGGGGACGACATAGATTTTGATTAATAAATTAAGAACTTTAAAATTATGAAAAAAGTCTTACTATTTTTTGTTCATAGCAGAATGTATATCCGTTGGCACGGGCAACCATTGGCAGCATCTCATTGTACATAAAAATATCAACATGAAAATATTGTTTATAGCTACAAATTATATATAGAAAATTATAGTTTTGAGACATGTACATTAAATAGAAAGCATACAGTTTACTAAATAGAATCGTTAAATAGATTTTGCTCATAAAAATGTGAAAACTACTATATATACAGCCATAGTCAAATGTTATTACACATTACTAATATTTTTTGAGTTTCGATAAGACTGCTTCCATTGCTGTTGTTGTTTTCAATATGAAGCAAATTTGTTGTTGTTGGATGAAATGGAGTGTGTAGAAGAAACGAACAAAAATTCAAAGAAAATAACGGAATATTTCTCACAAAAACAATACATTTGTTTGATGCATATTGACGTCAGAAGTTATTACATACATTTTATTCGAGTAAAATCATTAGTTTTTAGCTATCTTGTGAGTTAAGTAGGCGCATTTTACATGATTACGCAAAAATTAATATTGTTAATTTAATCCAAACCAAATTTAATGTGGGAACTTCGGCTTCGGATCTTCTAAAAATTTATGAAATTTCGCGGAAAACTGTGTACAAGTTAGTAAAAAAGGAGGACACTTGTGGGAATTTAGAAGATAAATTGAAAAGTGGACGAAAACTCGTTATAGGGCAAAGGGAAAAAACAAGATTTATGAAAGTCCTTATGGCAAATCCAACAATAAGCCCTATTCGCCTTGCAGAAAATTCGGAGGAACTAATTGGGAAGAAAGTTAGTGAAGCTACTTTACGTCGCAAGATGAAGAGCATGGAAATCAAGACCTATGTAGTTTGCAAAGTGATCGACATAACTTCAAACAACAAAGCCAAACGCCTTGCCTTTGCTCGGGAGCATATTAATAAGCCCATAGAGTTCTGGCACAACGTTCTGTGAACTGACGAGTCCTCTTTTCAGTTCCAGGGGTCTTTTGGAAGAAAGTATATGCATCTACCGTCAACTCTCAAACGCAAAGCACGGCAGGCTCTTAACAGATTCGGTGAAGGATCTGTAATGTTTTGGGGATGTATATCATTCTATGGATTGGGAGATATCGTACCAATTGAAGGAGCTTTGAATCAATGTGGGTATATCGATGTGTTGAATGATCATGCATTTCCTTCAGCAAGTAGCCTGTTTACAAGTACCGACTGCCGACTAAGGCAAATACGTGGTTGCGGAAAGATACTGGTTAAAGATTTGGCGAAAAATTCACGAAAAATCAATGCAGTATGCGACGGTGCATTATTGTGGTGCAAAAATCAAGAGTTGTCGTTCCGTTATTTTCTTTGAATTTTCGTTCGTTGCTTCTACACACTCCGTTTCATCCAACAACAACAAATTTGCTTCATACTGAAAACAACAACAACAACAACAATTGAAGCAGTCTTCCCGAAACGCTAAAATTTTTAGTAATGTGTAATAACATTTGACTATGGCTGTATATGTATATGTATATGTATATATGTATATGTAGACACTAAAAAACAGCCCTATATTGAATAACAATATATGTACAAAACATGCTTACACAAAATTCTAATGCACCTAAGCAATTGTAAAATATCCTTTTATTGGTGTCTGAAGTGTGCAGTAAAAACACGAACAAACACATATAAAATGATCAGGATGGAGAGACGAGTTGAAATTCGGTTGACAGTTTGTCTATACGTCCGACGGTTCGTGCAAGCTCTAAATTGAATAAAAATTTAGATAAATTGATGAAACTTGATATATCCATTCCTTGGTTAAAAAAAATACGGAAAGGGCGTAAACAGAGGTATGCGCGTGGAACATACCGCGAGGTTCCGCTTCAGTTAAGCAAGTTATCAGGGATGGATCCCTCTCTCAGACCCATAATGTCTGCTAGCAATGCCTCTGCGAGTTATATCCACAGGTCCTATGTGTAGAATGGCATTAACTGCCATTTGTTTTGTACGTAGTGGAAGACTTTTGCCAATGAGAGCCGCGTTGAACACGTTCCAGCAGTTTAGCGAGTGTGGCTTTACCGTGCGCCCATCACCATACAAATACTCCATAGTATTGGCTTAACTATGGTTTTATAAAGCCAAACCATAACTGTTTATGTGAGACACCACCCTCTTCTTCAACATAACGTAATCATTGACTATTTTCTTCCCTCTTTTCAATATTTGGCTTCCATGATAGCTTTCTCTCAAGGATAAGCTCCAAATACTTCATCTTTTCAACAGGTTGGCGTGCCTGCGGGATTTTATACCTCCTCGTAAAAAATATCTCTATACCGCATATTCCTTATGTCTTCCTCCAGCCATGAAATAACAACATGCAACATGCAGAGTAGTGTCTACCGACCTGCCTTTAATGTATACATATCGAGCGTACAGGTATGATGATTCTGACATACAGGGTCATAAGCCTCTCTTCACAAGAAACGAGGAGAAGCTAATAGGCCTGAAATCCTTGGCATAAATATATAATAGCTCTTATCGGCATTCGGAATGTACGCCATCCTTACCTGCCTCTAAGCCCTGAAAATGTGGCCTAATCTAAGAAAGTTTGCGCAGATGGGGCCAACCAGCTCTATGACTTTACCGTCCGCTGAAGTTGCATAGGTATGATGCCAACAGGTCCCGGCGACTTGAATGATTGAAATTAATTTAACGCCCATTTGTAATGGCATTCATCTAGAAGATCTCAGAAGACTGTACCACCCTCCTGAGCCCTCTGGAATACACTTTCTCTGCGGATTAATTCATGGGAAAGTGAACGCCTAGGAATAGTTTTAACGACTCCTCAATGCTAGAAGTTCAGTCACTATCCTTATTTCTAAGATAATCCTTGGAAGTAGTAGGAGTTTTCACTAGACCTAGAGTATTTGTGACACCCTCCTACTCCTTCACAGAAGGATCTCCTTCAAACTCTATTGGTCTTCTTTATTTCTGACTTGTATATAGCAAGCCGTGCATTATACCGCGCCAAATCGTTGCTAGAAATGCCTTTATTGGCTTTATTAAATTGACTTTGGCTAAATGAGCCTCAGTCCCCTGCCCCACACAACATGTCATCCGCAAGCGCCATATCAACACCGAACACCTAAACACAGCAATAATCCCGGTCACACATCATTCACAACCTTAACATATACATCACTAACACGCTATTTGCAAAACACATAACAAACAAATAAAACAACAAATTAACCCTGGTCGAGACCAACGGTCTGATACACTTAGTCGAGACCAATGGTGCTTGGCTAAGCCAAGTGGTGTTTACATACATTTGTATGGAAATACGTGTTGTATTTACGCTCATATATGTACAATATATATATATTTATGAAATTTCTTACCTCTCGATTTGGTTGAAATCAAATTGACTGCCTTGTTCACGCTTGGCGTGGCAATAGCGTTCACAAAAAATGTAACATTTTTAGAAATTTTAGATATTTCGGAATCGATCTTCAGTAGTCGAAGTCGATTACGAATCGATTCTTGACATTCGAAAAATCGATTATTTAACGAGAAAACTCGATTTTCCAGGAATCGAGTTTACCATCCCTACTGGAAGCCATCGCGTGCACATATAATAACCTCCGCACAATAGCCACCAAAAAAAAAAATGATTTTTTTTTCTATGTATTTTATATGGAAAACAAAAAATTTGAAATAGGCACCTCTTAATATTAATATTAAGAGCTCATCTTTTGTGTGACTTTCTTTTTCACATTTTCGAAAGTTTTTAGCCTGTTTTTCAGTTGAAAAAAAGGTTGACTCAGAATGACTCACCCTAATATATATATTATATATATATATTCAAAGTAAACATTGGAATCCTATACATACTACTGTGATCAAATTGAAAAGTGAATTTTGTCCATTTCATCTTCTTCAAAGTAATCGCCTCCAGCTGCAATACACTGATGCCAACGAATTTTCTAATAGTCATAGCACTTGGAAAAGTCCTCCATCGTGATGGACATCAAAGCCCTCTTCGATTCAGCTTTTATATCCTTAATTTAGTCAAAACGCAGTCCTCGGAGTGGTCATGTGAATTGCTGAATAGCCGGAAGTTACACTAAGGTAAATCAGGCGAATGCGATGGTTGCGGCACGATATTAGTAGAAAATGTGACGAAATGATCACGAATAACCAATGCAGTATGAGATGGTGCATTATCGCACTTCTTTTTTCAATAAATTTAGACATAGTAAAAATCCTGAAAATGCTCATTTTTATCCGACTTTTGACCGAAAATTCAAAAAAAGTTCAATAGTTTCTTATATCAGAGAATGTTATTTAACATTTAGCTAAGTAGCAACACACTGATAATGTCGAGTTATTGCGTGAAAAATAACAAAAAGAACACTTTTTTGGGCAACTGGCAAGACGTTTCTTACAAATTTAATTCTTCATAATTGGCGTAGACACCGCTTACGCGATTATAGCCGAGTTAACAACAGCGCGCCAGTCGTTTATTCTTTTCGCTACGTGGCGCCAATTGGACATTCCAAGCGGAGTGGAGGTCTTCTCTTCCTCTGCTTCCCCCGGCGGGTACAGCGTCGAATACTTTCAGAGCTGGAGTGTTTTCGTCCATTCGGACAACATGACCTAGCCAGCGTAGCCGCTGTCTTTTAATTCGCTGAACTATGTCAATGTCGTCGTATATCTCGTACAGCTCATCATTCCATCGAATGCGATACTCGCCGTGGCCAACGCGTAAAGAACCATAAATCTTTCGCAGAACTTTTCTCTCGAAAACTCGCAACGTCGGCTCATCAGTTGTTGACATTGTCCAAACCTCTGCACCATATAGCAGGACGGGAATTACGAGTGACTTATAGAGTTTGGTTTTTGTTTGTCGAGAGAGGACTTTACTTTTCAATTGCCTACTCAGTCCGAAGTAGCACCTGTTGGCAAGAGTTATCCTGCGTTGGATTTCTAGGCCGACATTGTTGGTGGTGTTTACGCTGGTTCCAAGATAGACGAAATTATCCACAACTTCGAAGTTATGACTGTCAACAGTGACGTGAGTGTCAAGTCGCGAGTGCGACGAGTGTTTGTTTGATGACACGAGATATTTCGTCTTGCCCTCGTTCACTGCCAGACCCATTTCTTTTGCTTCCTTGTCCAGTCTGGAGAAAGCAGAACTAACGGCGCGGGTGCTGAGGCCGATGATATCAGTATCATCGGCATACGCCAGGAGCTGTACACTCTTATAAAATATGGTACCTTCTCTATTTAATTCTGCAGCTCGAACTTTTTTCTCCAGAAGCAGGTTGAAAAAGTCGCACGATAGGGAATCACCTTGTCTGAAACCTCATTTGGTATCGAACGGCTCGGAGAGGTCCTTCCCGATTCTGACGGAGCAATGGAGCGTCTGCTCCATCGTCATCGATTGGGGAATCGGGTTCGCCTTCTCCTGGTGTTGTGCGTTCACTGCCATTCAGCAGGCTGGAAAAGTGTTCCCTCCATAATCTAAGTATGCTCTGGGCATCGGTGACTAGTTCACCTTTGGGGGTTCTACAAGAGTATGCTCTGGTCTTGAAACCTTCTGTAACCCGCCGCATTTTTTCGTAGAATTTTAAGCTCTTCGTACTCACGCATTTCGGCCTTTTTCTTCTTCTGTCTGCAAATGCGTCTCGCTTCTCTCTTCAACTCTCGGTATCTATCCCATCTCGCACGTGTTGTAGTCGATCGTAAAGTTGCGAGGTAGGCAACCTGTTTTCTCTCCGCTGCGAGACGGCACTCCTTGTCGTACCAGTTGTTCTTTTGCACTTTCCGAAAACCAATGGTTTCGGTTGCAGCTGTACGTAAGGAGTTTGAAATGCCGTCCCACAGTTCCCTTATACCGAGTTGTTGACGAGTGCTCTCAGAGAGCAGGAGTGCAAGCCGCGTAGAAAATCATTTGGCTGTCTATTGTGATTGCAGCTTCTCGACGTCGAACCTTCCTTGTGTTTGTTGACGTGCGGTTTTTGCTGCACAGAGGCGGGTGCGAATCTTAGCTGCAACAAGATAGTGGTCCGTGTCGATGTTAGGACCCCTTATGTTGTTATGCTGGAACCTAGTACTTCAGATAACCATATTTCGGGCCCCGGCGAAGTCGATCAGCCTCAACTCATTTGGGGATGTTTCGTCGCGAAGGCTGTAGTGCCAAAGATACCTTCCTTACCCACCCTTAATAGGCATCTTTGGTCACATCGTCCTTCTCTTCCGTCGGGGCGTGGGCGCAAATCAGCGATATATTGAAGAATCTCGCTTTGATGCGGATTGTGGCTAGACGTTCATTCACCGCAGTGAATGATAGTACTCGGCGACAGAGTCTTTCTCCCACCACGAATCCCACACCAAACTTTCGCTCCTTTATATGGCCACTGTAGTAAATGTCACAAGGACCTACACGTCTCTGTCCTTGTCCCGTCCATCGCATTTCTTGGACAGCGGTGACGTTAGTCTTCCCTCTAACCAAGACATCACCCAGCTGGGCAGCGGCACCTTCCCCATTAAGGGACCGGACATTCCAGGTGCATGCCCTCAATTCGTAGTCCTTATTTCGTTTGCTATGGTCGTCACCAAAAGGAGGGTCTCTCATCCGAGGCTGTTGTTGCTTTTTCATTGGAGTGTTTTGTTTTACGTGGCGGGTCCCAAACCCAGCGCACAACCCTATGCAGGGGATGTTTCGCCTTCTCACTTTAGCTCGCCTTCAAACGGATGTTCTTAGGCTACCCAGAGGATACTTGGTCAAAGACCGGAAGTTGTGAGCTGCTTGAGTCATATGTAAAAGAATCGTTTCTGGCCACTCCCAAGTAAATGGCGATCAGTAAACTTTCCTCACTTGCGTGAACTTCTTCACATGACTCCATCCTCCTACATTCATCTACCGTTACTTTAATACCAGCAACCTCAGCGCGAAAAACAATGTAATCAGAAATTATGAAAATGAACTTTATAAGGAGTTCCTGACGACATATTCTTCCAACAACCGTAAAAAAGCTCACTGCACCTCTGCTTCTGCGGCTTCTACCCACCCACAACTCTTTCCCAGGTATGTGGGCGAAGAAAAACCAGAGTTTGGTTTGACAACTACATGATCCAAAAAATCAGGTATAAGGATTATTGAGGTTCTGCACCGCGACCTAGGGTCTATTGTGCCCTTGCGCCAGTCGTTTATTGGTTTTGCAATGTGGCGCCAATTGAAGATTCCAAACGAAGGAGAAGAACCTCTTCCTCTGCTTCTCCCGGTGCGTACTGCGTCGAACTGTAGAGTTTTCGTCTTTTCGGACAGCATGACCTAGCCAGAGTAGCGTTCGCTAAACTATGTCAATGTCGTCGTATATCTCATACAGCTCATCGCTAAATCGAATGCGATATTCACCGTGGCCAACATGCAAATATAAATCTTCCGCAGAACCTTTCTTTCGAATACTCGTAACGTCGAGTTTACCATCCCTACTGGCAGCCATCGCGTGCACATACATATAATAACCTCCGCACAATAACCACCACAAAGAAATGATTTTTTTCCATGTTTTTATATGGAAAATAGAAAATTTGAAAGAGGGACCTCTTAATATTAATATTAAGAGCTCATCTTTTGAGTGACTTTTTTTTTTTTTTTTTGAAAAAAAAAGGTTGACTCAGAATGACACACCCTAATGTATATATATATATAGATATGTATGTATTTATGTTTTTTATATGATACTTTTATTTATATGTATTATATATTTTTTATACACACAACACTTCCTTTTATTTTAAAGCGTCACCAATTTCCAATAATTGTAGCATTCGCAATAACAATAAACAAATCTCAAGGGCAGACTCTAGCAAGAGTTGATGTTTTCCTCAAGGAGGATTGTTTTACGCATGGCCAGCTGTATGTCGCATTGAGTCGAGTACGATCTTCTCAAGATATCAAAGTTAAGACTTACGACCAAAATAAAACCACTACGAATGTAGTTTTCCATGAAGTACTTGAATAAATTGAGTTTTTATAAAAAATTTTTTTTTACTTTTTTCATTTTAAATAACATACATACATGTGTCTAGCCGGTTTTTCGTATAGAACAGTTGGGTTATTTCTAAGTAGCTGTATGCCGTATTACAGCTTAAACTGTATATTAAACATACATATGCGCATAAATAATTTTATTAAAAATTTAATTGGAATGGACTCACTTTTTTCTCCACCAAGGGTTTGGGCAATACTTACATATGTGTCCTCTCTATGTCGTTTTCCTCTATTTGGTTTTTATTTCTTCTTTGATGCTTTCCAGGAATAAAGGGATGTTAAACTTATTCCAGTGTGAGAGCGCCTCAAAATTAGCGTTTTTTATAAGATTTTCCATTATGGCCAGATTGAACAAAATAACAATTTTTGGGCATTTATCAACCCAATTGTTGGGTACATTTAGTACGAATAAAAATTACTAAATAGTGTTTATTTATTATATGGAGAAACTATTTAAATCTTTTTAAAGAATATTATAACAACTGACTTTTGTCCTTTCAATACCCAATAATAGGATTTAAGCTTGTTAGCCTTCAATCATTAAACGTTTTTAATCATTTTCCATTGAAAATAAAACTATGATGCTTCAAATTACAAAACGTATCATCAAATATCTTTAAATTTCACAAATTTATTTAATATTCATTGTTTTACATTTTTTATAAGTGGTCTTGAACGTTGCAACAAATCCCTCCGTTTACATGTTTTTTTGGTAAGATTCCAATCTGGCCATCGCTCGTTTCCAATTGATAAACGTCAAAACATACTGAAATCGATTAGCTGTCAAAGTTCAGTAGGTTTTGACGTTTAGCAATTGCTCTCTCTCTAACATCTGTCAAATATTAATATACACACGTTCTTATGGACATTGTTATTTTGACAGCTGCACGACTACACGACTGCAGGCCGACAGTTGTAGTTCTCGCTAACTTCAATATCCTCCTATATTTGCCAACGACAGTAGGACGACAGTAGAGTTGACAGTAGAATGGAAGATAGAAAGAGGAGGTAGAGTGGTGATGCCACAAACATGTGAAATGTAAAATTATTCACAGCTATAACAAACTTGAAGTTATTTTACAAATAAAAGCATAAAATAGCTATATTATAGCCCTATTATAGCCCTATTATATCATTTGTAATAACAATTGATAATTTAAAACAGAAATATTTACCTATTTACGTATTTTTTGCATAAAAAATTTCACTTTGAACAAAATATTAAAATTTCATTAAAGTGAAAGGAATTAGTATGGCCACAACGAAATTTTGTACATGCAAAATGGACAGCTGTGTTGTCTTGTGTACATGCCGGCCATTGTTATGTTGCTGCCTTCTTACGAATGTTCATGTAGTAAGATGCACAACGCCATTTTCAGTTCACTGTCGTGCTGCTGCAGTCTGTCGCTGTCATTGTGTTCCGCACTTGTCACTTAACTACGTATACACGTATGTACCAGAGATCTGGAAGGAGTTACTTGAATTTGGTGTTAACTTGTACAACATCAATGTAAGTATGTATGGCTTGTTACTTGAAAAACGTCAAACATACAAGTCGCAACTTGCTTGTTCCATTTCATACCTAATCAACACAGTGATCAGGTTTGCTTGTTCGAATCATACACATGTACAGTTTGAAACGATTCAAATCGTTGCATGTACAGTCGAGGCTTGTTCTGTACAAATGACTTGTTGGATTCTTACCAACTTATGACAACGAAAACTTATGACAACGAAAACAGTTCGATATCATTCCAGTGTTTTTATTGCAACATTCTGACGTGCCCAAAGTATGTCTAATACTATTGACAATATTTCTGAAAAACTTAGAAGTGGTATTCTAAGAAAATCATTAAAAAGAAAAGGACGTAGTGAAGTGTGGTCGGTTTTTTGCGAACTTCAAGATGATTGTGGATGCACTGTTAATGAATTTGTATGCTGCCGTAAATGTGAGGCCATTTTTCGGCATAATGGAACGCAAACTTACGCCGTCATAAGTGCTTCATAAGGAAAACCCAAGAAATTCCCTGTGAACAAGTAGGGCAAGAACAAAAAAAGGGTAAAACCAAAAAAAATGTAAGTAAGTCGTTAGTAAATATCTTTTTTTTAACAGATTTCTTGCAAGAGTGTCTAAATTGGACGGTAGCAGACTTAAGAATGTAGCGCGGCACCTCATTAAAATAGGGCACAAGTTCGGAGAGCACATAGACGTTGACGATTTGATTCCTCAACCAACAACAGTCTCCCGGCAGATAACTCAGGTGCAACTGAAAAGAAATTAGAAATGCAGAGCAAACTTCAAAGTATTGTAAACGCTGGGCGTGCTTCCGTAACTGCTGATATGTGGTGTGAGGCTTTTACAAACAGAAATTTCTTATGTGCAACCATACACTTTTTTTACAATGATAAATTTGAAGAGTTTGTTCTAGGCGCGAAAACTCTTGATTTTGAAAAGTCGACTGGGAGAAATATTCGAAACAAGCTTGAAAGCATATTTTTGGAGTTTGGCATTACAAGCTATGATGAAATTACTTTTATAACAGAGGCCCAAATATGAAGAAAGCGTTAAAAAATAATACGCGGCTTAAATGCTGCAACCATTTATTTGCTAATGTTTTGCAAGCTGTTTTTAATTTAACTGCAGAATTAAAGTTATTAATAGAAGATAGTAAAAAGCTGGTTAAATATTTGAAAAAGGCAATTTTACAAGTATTTTTAGATACAACATTGAAAAATTTTTGGGTAACACGCTGGAACTCAAATTAATATATGTTTAAATCAGTTTATGATAACTGGAGTAAAATCAATGAACAACTGATTGCAAAATCAGAACTGCAAAAAGTTTCAAATATTATTTTTATATTACAATCATTAGTGAAGCTGTGTGATAACTTTGAAATTATTTGGGAAAAACTTCAAGGCTCAAAATACATGACAATTCCTTACGTTTATCTGTCGATAACTCGTCTAAGAAAAATTTGCGAACAAAACCAGCAGGACCCTGTTCCTATTTCTGTTTTAAAATCAAATATTTTGCAAGAAATAAATAACAAATGGACGCCTAACCTAGACATCCGGCATAAGGTCGCAGTATTTTTCTATCCGCCTTCTAATAACGTTTTAGATTGTAGTTCTATTGCAGAAGTTAAAGATTTTTGCCTACGTAATATACCATCAACTGAATGTTTTTCATTTGACACTACTGTAAATGTAGAAAATTCAACTGAGATAACACAGTCGTCGGATGATTACTTCTTTTTCCCAGACACAGTAAATCTTGAAAATCCGACCACACCTATTATAACAAGTGAGGAAATTGAGAAATATATACAAAAAAGAGCACAATTTACAAGTAATTTTGATGCCATGGAATGGTGGGAAAGCAATAAAATTGAGCTTCCAACTCTTTCTAGCTTCGCATTTAAAATATTATCAATTCCAGCTAGCAGTGCAGCCAGTGAGCGCGCTTTTTCACTTGCAGGTAATATAATAGTAGAGAAATGCAATCGCCTAGCTCCTATGATTGTGGATAATATCTTATTTTTAAATTCTGTTTTAAAAAATGAAAATAACTAAGCAAATAATATGCGTAGAAAATGTTCTTGTCCAAATAATACGCACATATGTATTTATATAGTAATATTCTGTATTTATATATAAATAAATAAAAAGGTTGAATGAACATGAGAAACCGAAAACTTTACAAAAGTTTTATTTTATTATTATTATTTTCATCCATAAATTGTATCACATACCTTCTAACTATGTATGTATACAGATTGATATGATAGGCTTGAAGCTTGAAAAAGTTACTTGTTGCAGATCACTGGTATGTAGGTACGTATTTTCGTTGTTCTTTCCACTTCAATGCACTCTAGTTATGTGCTATTGAGTATTTTATATATGTAATTTGTTTTCTTTTCACTTTTTAGTATTGTTTCTATAACCTATTGTCACTTCACTTTAATACCGCACTTTAGTTTTTAGTTTCTTTAGTTAGTTATTTTGTATTATATCGCGCCCGTTTATGTATTTTGTACAGTTGAGGTTATTGACCTTTGTTTTGTGTTATAACGCGCCCGTTTAATGCTATTTGTTAATCTATGCCCGCAATTTTCTTAACTTTTTTGCATTTTTTAACTCTTTCGTTTGTGGTGTTTTATCTTAGGTGCCTTTCTGAGCGGCTCGAAGGACCATTTGTTTGTTGGAGTTAATTTCACTATGTATTTTGCTGGGTATACTTACTTTCCCTTTAGTTAGGCATCTCTTGGTGGTTTTGGTTAAATTAAAAATTTCTCAATTTTCGTATAAAAATGTAACAATTAATTTATTTAGGTATTTCCCTTTGCGGGCGAAACTTCAATATTTTTATAATACAAACTTGAAGCTATGGTAGATATAATTCTTTATTTTTCATCACACTGTACACTTTTCACTCCTGATGCTCTTGATGCTCCTGCACACACACACACGCGACCGGATGAGGACTCCAAATCTTGATCAGAACTTTAAGCTATTAAAAATTGGCGGATCGACGGTGAACTAGTTGGCGAGACGTGTATTTTCGGTACGGGTGTGAAAAGCAGTGGCGTAGCTAGGGGAGGGCGGCAGGGGCGGTCCGCCCCGGGTGTCACCCGGTTAGGGGTGACACCCGAACCCGACTATGACAATCAGTTCTACCTATAAAAAATCGTAAATGTGTGGCAGAGAGCATAACCGCCACTAATCAAATAATCTAGGTAACTATAATATCGTACCACGAGCAAAATAAATTGATACGAGTATTTAAAAACAAAACAATGTGCACACTGTCAATCTCAGTATATATAGCAGTGTTGTCCGACGTGACTGTGTGCACGTTATGCTTGTGTTGGTTATTCTAGCGTCAACTGATCGCAAAATTCTGCTTTGCTTGCCTACGAAGTTGAATACAGCAGCACAATCGTGGTTTCACAGACACTTGTCGCGACATGTTGGTGTGAGGTGTCTGGCACTGTCCGTGCGCTATTGTGCGCATAGGCCGTGGACAACGCTGCTCTAGAAAATAGGGTGTTGTGTAAGAGTTTTTTTGTTACTTTCATGTAATTAGGGTGTTGTGTTAGCATTTAAGCTACATATAAATTTTAAAGCTTAATGAGCAGCACTTTAATAGATATAATGTAATTTAAGTGATTGAGTTATTTAAGTGATTATTTTGAATTACTTTACATGTTTCTTAAATTTTATTGAGATGTTACTTGTTATGTAAGTTCTTTTTTTTTAACACGCTTCAAGAATTTCTTAAATTTTGCATGCAAAACGATACAGTCCTGGGCGGTAAACTTTCGTTTGACATGTACAAATTGATTAGCCGTTACAAAAGAGAATTAGGTGGAATTCGCACAACCAACGCTAGTCAGGGGATTCCCTTGATATAGAGCTCGTCACTTGTGTTGTGGATTGGGCAATTTCTTTTGTTTCCGACCGCATTTATTTCAATATTCTTTTACGTGAACGTGTGAAAGTTTAGTGCAAAGTGTTTGTTAATTATTAGATATTAAAAACAACAATTTTTGTATAAAACCGACTATTAAGATTCTTGAAGAAAATAAACAAGGTAAGTAAAGTATTTTTGCTATTATTTTCTAGTCATACCTACTTAAATACATATTTACAAATATCGGAAGAATACAACATTTCGATGGAACGACGAATTCGTCGCAAGAAACGCATGCCCGGTGAGTTAGCCACCGATACTGGACTTACACTTAGAGCGGAACTTCAAAAGGACATGTTAGAATGTATTGACAGATTCAATATTGAACTCAAAACACGAGTAAAGTCCATTAAAGACGTAGCTTCATTGTTTGAAGTTGTGCAGTCAAAGACCTTGCTTTTGGCAAACACTGAACAGTTTAAATTTGCTATACCAAAATTTACTAACCTTTACGATGAAGTATCAGAAACAGAACTACTTTTAGAAATACCAAGATTGAGAAGACATTTAAAAGCGGCTAATATCACTGTCTCTAATTGGGTGATGCTGGACTATTTGAAATTCATTGTGGAATGGAACTTTACAGCTTCTCTTCCGAATCTAACGGTCGCATTAAAGTTATTTATGACAATATGTGCATCAGTCGCTTCATGTGAGAGAAGTTTCAGCAAATTAAATTTAATTAAAAATTACTTGCGGTCTACAATGACTGAAACCAGATTAAACAATCTTGGTATTTTAACGATAGAACATGAAGCAACACAAAATATAAATTTTGAAGACGTGATTTCGGAGTTTGCAAGTGTCAAAGCTAGAAGGAAGAAATTTTAATTTTTTCACATAATATACTAATATAATATTTGTAATACTCGTGTTCTAATAAAATGTAAATGATTATTTTTTTACTTTAAAAGTTTTGATTGAGTTTTGGGGTGACACCTTCAAAATCCGCCCCGGGTGTAACCTATGTTAGCTACGCCACTGGTGAAAAGCAAATTGGGGCCACCCCGATCTAACCCAACCTTTTTGATCGGTTAGGTGGTGAAAACGATTACGTATGGTGTGTGTGATGAATGTTGTGTTGTGTGCTGAATGTTGTGTGGTGTGATGAATTATGTGTTGAGGGGCGAGATGCCATGAAGTCGCATAAACATAAGCTAAGCAGCTCACAAGCCAAAACTCTCTCTCTATAATTGTAAGTGAGCAGTAATCATATTTCTACTCATTCCGTGAATAATTTATTTGCTCATACTCAATTTTTCGCACTTAGCTCAAAGTTGTGTCTAACTCAGTCACTGCAGATCACCGTCTCAGACTCATTGCAAGCCCCGTTTTATTTAAGACCCAATCGTTAAGTAATCCACTCCGGCGAGCCTTGTTGAATAATCGTCTGCAAGATGCCCTGATTTAAGAGAGTTTTATGGTGCAAAAAGTGTATTAAAGTAATAAAATAAGTTTTCGTTAATATTAATGAGTGTTGAATTATTACGGAGCAATTTGACAGAAACTGCCTTAAAATAGATGTAGGAGAAATACTTTTTACTAAATATAGATTAGGATCTTCTTGTGTTTTAAAAATGGAATCCAAGTATAGCTATTGCTCCTTATTAGCATTAGGATTAATTTTATAAATAAATATTTTCTGTTCTCAATTTCAAACGTAAAATTTTGTGCGTTTCGCACTTGAGGTTATTCATCTTCGTTTTTAACTAAAAATAAGTTCAATTTAAACTAACTAAAAATAAGTTCAATTTAAAATATTTCATAAATATATCAGCTACTTTAAGATGCTCTAAAGTTATGACGTTTTTAGAAACTTTGTAGATATAAGTGAGAATTTGGGCAGTAAATCCAGACATTTGCGTATACATATGTACATGTATAGTCGTAAATGTTTGTTTCAATGAGTATAACTCCCCCCTCAAAGTGCACCGCTCCACCCGGTATAATAATGGCAAACCCTAATATAACAAACCACACCCGATGAAACCACTCATACTATACATCCCCACACGGACTTCGAACGTTTACCCAATTGGATATACATTGGCCCCGTGAGCAATTGCCCCCGAACAAATAATTCTGAGAGCAATATCATTTTCGTTCGAGATCGATCCTCTACGCCTGTTCATATTTCAATATTAAAATAAGTCTTACATGCAGTGTAATAAAAAGTTATATTGACATTAAATAATCATTTCAATTATAAATTATGAAGTGTCTCAATATTACTTCCATATTCAAGCATGGTCCTCCGGGCCGGCAGCTCTTAAATGGAAAGAACCTAATTAAAAAAGCGAAGTGAAATCAGAATATGATAGTGTATTAGAAGAATACAGCAATTTAGACCACATGGAGAAAGTAAGCCCAGGCGAAAAAACGTCAAGGTAAAACACTACTCATTTTACTTGCTACAGGAGTACAGGAGTAAAGCCAGCAAGAGTTGTCTTCAATATCTCAAGACCCACTAGCTCGGGTAAGCCCCTAAACGATACTCTATTTACGGGACCCACTCTCCAACCAGAGTTAATGCTCCTAATATTAAATTTTCTTAGGTTCAAATACTCTTTCTATGCAACATTGGATGATTATGACATCCTTGAGTGATTTTCCTCGTTCCCCCAAATATACCCCCAATGCGATATATTGACGTAATTAGACTTATAAAAATCAAAGGGCGCTCTTATCGAACGTACTCAAATGCGCTACTTCATCCGCGAGATATCATTGGTAAGAGAATTAAAGTCGATTGTTAAAAAGAACTAACCCTTAGTATTATACCCACTTCTGAACAAGAAAGGTCTGCTTCGTGCAAATGATCAGCTTGCCAACTCTAGCCTGACATACATATAATGAACGCCATCCTAAAATCCTACCAGAAAAGATACAACTTGCCAAATTATACATTCATTATGTCCACTTACTAATGCTACACGCCGAGCACCGCCTCATGCAGCAAATAGTTCGCTAAGTGTTTTATATCCCAAGGCTTAAGCCACAAATAAAAAAAGTACTTTTCATGTGCAAGATTTGCTTCACGTACAAGCAAAAAATTCCACCAGAACACTGCAACTTCTCTCAGCCTTTCACCATAACACGTGTCGATTTTGCTGGACCTTTCCAGACAAAGGCGTCAATGTTAAGGCTACGTGACAGTTTTTATCTGTCCACCTACATTCTGAGCCTCAATTAAAAGAATCAGATGGCAGATATGAAATGAATTGCATCATCAGCGGTGAGTTTCTTCACGAACCTTTTACAAGCTATATCCATACTGATGACGGTTTGCCTTGCTATGGGGAAGCTAATGATGAAAACATAATTTCAAAACCTCTTTCGATGAAGGGCAGTTTAATTATGCCTCTAATTAACTTTATTCAAGAAATTGAGCACGACGAATATTCGATCTAAAAAACAGATTTAAAAAAAAGAAACAAAAACACAATACGCAAATTGTTGTAACAATACGTTATTTCTTTATAAAAAATGGGAAAATTTCATTCTCTTTATTTAATTTCCTTAATGCCACAAAGACAGTAACTGATTGTTTCCATCAATTTTTGGATTGTTTTTAAGATTTTATATAATCGAGAATTACATATATGTATATAAGCTCTACCAGAGCACAATCGCAAACAATCAATGCAGTATGCAACGATGTATAATTGTGGTACAAAAACCAATAGTTGTCGGCCCATAATTCTCTCTCTCCTCTACTATATACACATTTTAAAAGTCCAAATTGGCATATTTCCAACAATACATACTTGTATAACATACCCACATAAATACGCACAAGCAAATCGTGCAAAGCGCATTGAACTCTACAACGAGATCTCCAGTGTACAAGCACATAAATACATACACGTAAGCCCTTCTATTAGAGGGTACAGTAGAGGCGCGCTAATCCGGACATGGCTTAATCCGGATTCCACTGTAATCCGGAGAGGGTTAAAAAACTCAAAATGTCTATAATGTCCCTTGTAATCCGGACCGAAATTCTCTATCCGTATTCTCTAATCCGGATCACATGTTTATTATTCACTACATTCGCTTTTATGCTTTATTGGTTTAAGTTTTTTTTTGTTTTTTGGAACATGTGTATTATTTGTTATAATAAACAAACAGATTTTATAAATATTTTTTCATAATACATAGTTCTGATATGTCTTTGGTAATCCGGATTTCCTTATATTCCGGATAGGGGCCGGTTTTAATTGATCCGGATTAGCGGGCCTCTACTGTACCTACATATACTACTGTGATCAAATTTAAAAGTGAATTTTGTCCACTTCATCTCCTTCAAAGTAATCCCCTCCCGCTGCAATACACTTATGCCAACGAATTTTTCAGTCATCATAGCACTTCGAAAAATCCTCCGTCATGATGGGCATCAGAGCTTTTTTCGATTCAGCTTTTGTATCCTTAATTAAGTCCAAACGGTGTCCTCGGAGTGGTCATGTGAATTTACTGAATAGCCAGGAGTTACACGAAGGTAAATCAGGCGAATGCGGTGGTTGCGGCATGCTATTAGTAGAAAATATGGCGAAATGATCACGAATAACCAATGCAGTATGAGATGGTGCATTATCGCACTTCTTTGTTCAATAAATTCAGACATAGTAAAAATCGAAGAATTCACTTTTAGAGCCTCACGAAATGACGCGTATCTCAAATACTTACCAACTTACAGTAAAAAAAAATTTACGTATTCGAAAAACTCGCGAAGTATAAATTAAAATTTCACCCTTCAATTTGATCACAGTAGTATACCCCTTAACCGGACATAATAGTTATTTTACGATTTAGTTCTACCACAAAATTTAAATCATCATCGAACGCAAAATACAAAAACTGCTTAGGCAAGTATGAAGCTACGAAAGTTATGATATCCACACAATTAAAGCTAATAGAAGCAACATGATTACAGTCGTTTACATCAACCATATTCAAATATCAAAAAATGAAAAACTGCGTCATAGTTAAACAATTCGTACTAAATGACAACAATTTTAATTTGGCTTGAGAAGCTCTGAAGACAAGAATGAAAATTAAAGAATATTGGCCGATAAACAAGTAACGACACTAATGAACCTAAAATTAAGAAATCAAATTTCAGTCCACAGTTTCAGAAATTTTGCCATTTCAATCACAAAACATCCTCACAGAGAATTGGAACCCTTCTCTGAAAAATATATGCACAGCAGCATTACCATTACCAATCATTTCTTTTATGGGAGCAATCGATCTAACGAATGATAGGCTGAACGTGGCAACCAAAAAACAAAAAGTATCAAAACGACCTGAATAGAAGCTTCAAAGATTCCAAGCTAGCAGTAAAATTAAAATAATAATACATAATACAAAATGCAATCGTTCACATCCGAACAGAATAAATATACGTCATGCGAACTATGCACAAGAGCGCATAAAAGCAAATTCAATTGTTTATATTGTCACAAAAGATACCACTCAATGCTTTCCCAGAGCACATATTCTATTTCATCCCAAAGAAGCGCTTTCACAAAAAAAACAGTGGTTTATTTGGAAAACAACTCCCAAAATACTACATCCTAAAAATTGCCAAAAGACAGCATGCTGCTTAAAGGCACAAAAGTTTCAAACGCTACACTGAAAAATTCAAAATGGGGTAAAATTACCCACAGCAGTCGTCTCCATCAAACACCGATAAGAATTATTCAAACTTGAAGCCCTAAGACCAAGGATCACAACGATCCTTCATAGCGTCAAGGATAAAAAATTGGCTAAAACTGCGAACAAAAGAAGCTAATTTTGAAATGCGCTGAAGAGCAGTTCAAAATCTACACCATTACCCTCATTTCTTCTTAAGCAGATAAGAAAATTAAAGCACATGCTTAAGACAATAGCAACTAACTAACATGCTTCCAAGCTATAACATAAATAGCAAGCATTGACAAAATGTTTCACGCCACAATTAAGTAAAATTAGAGAGTTAAACGAACTTTCCCACACCAATTACACTGTGGAACATTTTTGGGATTATTGTCTGGGGGGTAAGAAATTCCAAGTCAGGGTGATGATACTAGGTCAGTATAGTAAAACCCTCAAAGAGTTTGGCGTTCGTATGTGTCAGCTTTTTTTATGACCTTTTAAATTTTTTCCTTATCTTGATGTTTTTTCGCTTAGTTGTAACATTTTGACAAAAACGTAGTTTAACATAACTCGCGAACCACTGTTGTCTATTTTTCCAATCCATTAGACGGTTGTAGCAGCTTTTACACACTATATTTGCTACCCAATTTTCGTTCGCTATAACATAAGAAAAAGTTTAAAAGGTCATAAAGATTAGCTGTTGTACTGTAAAATTTAAAAGGTCATAAAAAAAAACTGACACATACGAATGCCAAACCCTTTGAGGGTTTTACTATACTGACCTAGTACCATCACCCTGACTTAGAATTTCTCACCCCCAGATTAGCTGTTGTACTGTGTTATAATAAGCAGAAGATCAGTATTGTGAAGACTTTTACAAAGTCACACCTATTCGTTCAGATAAAAGCCTGTACGTCGTGCGACTACCACCATATTCACAATGTTCCAACATTCCACGATTGGCAGACGACCCAAAATCGAATTCCCTCTGACAAACCTAGGGTTTACACGAATATATGTAACTTTTCGGATGGCTTTCGCCTGTAATGGTACAAAAATCCTGATATAAAATACATATATGAAATAAAGTTAAGTGATCACATACTCCTATTGCGATACACTGACATACCTAAACCTAAAAAACAAAGACGGCTCCTATCAAATCTATTCAAGCGTTCATCATATGGATGGTTACTGGGAAAAAGCTGTAACAAAAATTCAAACTAATTATGAAAATTCGTGAACATTATCAACACGGATTGAAGCCCTTCTCAATTCGGGGCTAATCAATGTAAGATCCGTTCGATTACCAGTGGCCTTCACACTGTTGCTTTACCCCAATTGTAAACAAAACTGGGTCAGGGTGGCGAGAGGTCAAAACGGGTTCCACAAAACAAAAAACATTTCAATTTTGTTTAAACTTTTTGCAATTTTATTATAAAATAGTGTTAATGCTGTTAACAAATGATTATATTTTACCTTCTCGATATAGATAAATATATTTTTAAGCGATTTAAATAAATTATTCATAGACAAACTGGAAGTTCAATTTTACCAAGAGTAGACCCGAAGAAATACCTATTGTAACAGGAATTTGGTATTACAAATGATAATAATTGATATGAATCATAAAACAAAATTTACCATCGCACGATATATGACGAGAAAATTAGAATGTTTCCTGTTTATAGGTACACATTTTTTAATCATAATTTTGTACAACAAGAATTTTTTATATAAAATAACTATATCAATATATGTATATATAATAGAAAGTCGTGTTAGTTACACTATTTATAACTCAGGAACTGCTGAACCGATTTGGCTAAAAATTGGTAATACAATTCAGAAATACAAAAATTATATTTCAAATCATAAGCATTTGTTAAAAATTCATGTTTGTATGAATCAATTGAATATTTGATTACTTCAAAAAAAGAAAGAAATAAGTAAAACGTAATAACAACACAGAGCTCATTCAGGAGAACACTAATTTTCGTAATGCAAAATAACAGCTGTTACGATGGGGAGTGCCGTGTCGCAGAGGAAAGAAAGCAGACTGGGATAGATATCGAGAGTTGAAGAGGGAAGTGAAACGCATTTGTAGACAGAAAAAGAGAGAGACCAAAATGCGCGAGTATAATTTAAGTGTGCTCTGCGCAATCCACAAGAAGGGAGACCCCACAATCTGCGCCAACTACCGCGGGATAAGCCTCCTCAACATCGCGTATAAGGTTCTATCAAGCGTATTGTGTGAAAGATTAAAGCTCACCGTCAACAAACTGATTGGACCTAATCTGTGTGGCTTTAGACCTAGCAACTCAACAAGTGATCGGATATTCACATTGCGCCAAATCTTCGAAAATACCCGTGAAAAGAGAATCGACACTCACCAACTCTTCGTCGACTTCAAAACTGCTTTTGACAACACGAAAAGGAGCCGCCTTTATGCCGCGGTGTCTGAATTTTGTACCCCCGCAAAGCTAATACGGCTGTGTAAACTGATGTTGAGCAACACCAAAAGCTCCGTCAGTATCGGGAAGGACCTCTTCGAGCCGTTCGATACCCTACGAGATTTCAGACAAGGCTACTCCCTTTCATGTGACTTCTTCAACCTTGGAAAAAATGATTCGAGCTGCAGAACTTAACAGAGAAGGTCCCATCTTCTATAAGAGGGTACAACTGCTGGCGTACGCCGATGGTATTGATATCATTGGCCCCAACACCCGCGCCGTTAGTTCTGCTTTCTCCAGAATGGATAAGGCAGCGAAGCAAATGGGTCTGGTGGTGAACGAAGGCAAGACGAAATATCTCCTAACATCAAACAAACAGTCGTAGCTTTCGCGACTAGGCACTCACGTAACTGTTTACAGTCATAACTTCGAAGTCGTAGATAATTTCGTCTATCTTGGAAACAGCATCAACACCAGCAACAATGTCAGCCTCGAAGTCCAACGCAGAATAAATCTTGCCAACAGGTGCTACTTTGGACTAAGTAGGCCATAGATAATTAAAGTCCTCTCTCGACGAACAAAAACAAAACTATGTAGGTCACTCATTATTCTCGTGCTGCACCGTTGCAGAGGCATGGAAGATGACAAGATCTGATGAGCCGATGTTACGATATTTCGGGAGAAAAGTTCTGCAAAAGATTTATGGCCCTTTACGTGTTGGCCACGGAGATTATCGCATTGCATGAAACGATGAGCTATACGACGACATTGACATAGTTTAGCGAATTAAAAGACAGCGTCTACGCTGGCTAGGTGATGTCGTCCAGTACCCGGCGGAAGCAAAGGAAGGGGAAGACCTCCACTCCATTGGAAAGACAAGGTGGAGAAGGACATGACTTTGCTTGGAATCTCCAATTGGCGCCACATTGCGAAGAAGAAGAAACAACTGGCGCGATGTGTCAACTCGCTTATAACCGCGTAAGCGATTTCTACCCCAATAAAGAAGATACTTATGTAGTATGTGGGTTATACTGATTATTGTTCCCGAAGAAGGCAGTTTATTTTTAGGGCAAACCCGTTAGATATTTTTAATCTCAGAACAAAACTGGCATGGACATTTTCTTCGTCAAGGCATTACGGCTACTTTGCTAGATATACTACTGTGCCCAAAAAATAAGGTGACCATGTATTTATTTTGAAAATTCTTTATTTATTCTTCCAAATCAATTTCATCCCCTTCAAAGTACTCCCCTCCCGATGCAATGCCAACGGATTTTCCAATCTTTGAAACACTGGTTGTAGTCACTTTTCGGGATGGCCTTCAGTTCCGTCTTCGCTGCAGCTTGAAAAAAACGGTGTCATCGGAGCGGTCTTTCGAGCTTGGTGAACAGCCAGAAGTCGCACGGCGCCAGATCAGGTGAATGCGGTGGTTGCGGAACGATATGGGTTGAGTTTTTGGCGAAATGATCACGAATTACGAGGGCAGTATGGGATGGTGCATTATTGTGGTGTAAAAACCAAGAATTGTCTTTCCACAATTCCGGCCTTTTTAGGCGGATAGCGTTACGCAAACGACGCTTAACGTTCAAATAATATTCCTTGTTGACTGTTTGATCGGTTGGAAGGAATTCATAATGCACAACACCACGATAATCGAAGAAAACAGTCAACATGACCTTGCTTTTTGAGCGCCTTTGGCGCGATTTTTTGGTCTCGGCTCTCTTTTGGCACGATATTCGCTCGATTGATCGTTTGTTTCGGGGTCGTAAGCATAGATCCAAGTCTCATCACAAGTTATAATGCGTTTTATGACACCCTGGTAGTCGGAAAGCATCGTTTCACACACTTCAACGCGACGCCCTTTTTCCAAAAAATTCAATGTTTTCGGTACCAGTCGAGATTTGACGCGCTTGAGGCCCAAAACATTCTTCAAAATGGTATTGGCTGAGCTTTTCGATATGCCAACTCCATCAGCAAGGTCTCTAAGGTTGATGGTCGCCCTGGACGCTCTTCGTCTTCGACACGATACAGAAAAATATTAGAATAGAACTACAGTCAAATAGATGAATATTTTACCACGTGCATCCCAAATAGTGATGCCATAACCTTGTCAGGGGATTTTTTCGTCTTTCCACGCTTGAGGACCCGTTAATCATGTGCAGTCCACTAGGCTGACTGCTGCTTGGACTCCAGTGAGAAATTATGGAGCCACTTACTTTACATAGAGCTTTCGCCACTTTAGGGCATCCACTGCCTTCATTGTCCTCGGTACTCATTTCACCTCTTTCCAACTTAGCAAATCTCCTTTCAACAGTTGATTTCCCTGGTGCTGAGTCCAAATTCAAAAGTATTTCTCCCCCTAAAAGCAATACTGTATTAAAACGTGAAATATTTTTTACTACATTTTTTGTAAACTAACACAAGTTGTTTCACATTAAATACTATATTTCATTAACCAATAGTTTCCAGTTGCCAAATTTGTATACGTATCTTTTGAAGGTAGGGACTGACTAGAAATCATATAGTAGATGGTATTAGGTACTATCAATCTATGTATCAGCCACATTAAAATGATGAATGGGTTTTGTAGTTATTATATAGAAATCAAACAGTATAACAGCAAAGTACTGAGGAATTCAGTGCTGAATCTCGGATCCATTCTGCGGTACCTAAGGGATCGCTTCTGTGTGAAAAATCACTGGTTTTCGCGATTTGTTTTTTTTTTAATGTTGAAATTCACTAGTCAGTCCGGTTTTTTTTTATTAATAAATGCATTCGTGACAAATACAAAATGTTGTTGTTTTTTTATGCTTATTTATTGGGTGTATAATAAAGTGTTAAAATTGATTTAAAACAAAAATTTTAAAAAGATTATTTATCTGTAAAAAAGTCACTATTGCGCTATGGAAGCTTTATTTTGAAATTTGGCAAAATGGCGGCGGTGTGAACAATAAGTGTCGAATTAGGCACATTTTTTCGACAGTACTGAACAACATTTACAAATCGTTCAACTTTATTTTATGTCGTGATCTTAAGTTAAAGTTAAGTTTGTGCAAGAACTGAAGCCGCTCGACCTTCTCAAGCGATTTCGCATTGGTCTACGGCCTCTTGAAAAGTTTCAAGAAGATCCGACGCTTTCGAACCAAACTTTGTTCTGCGATAAGGCCCATTTGTGGCTCAATGTGTATAAAAACAATCAGAATTTTCGCATTTGGGAGAGAGAGCAACCTTAAGAGATTGAAGAACTGTCGTATCTTCCAGAAGAAACAAGGGTTCGGTGTGGTTTGTTAACCAATAGAATCATCGGTCCAAATTTCTTCAAAAATGGTGCCGGTGAGAACGTAATTGACAATGGCAACCGTTATCGCGCTATGAAAACCGATTATTTAATGTCAGAAGTTGAAGCTCGTGATCTCTGCTATATTTGGTTTCAACAAGACTGCGCCACTTCCCACACATCGTATCAATCAATATATTTATTGAGAGAACACTCCGGTAAGCAAATAATTTCACGTTTTTGGTCGGTCGATTGGCACCCAGAATGTGTGACATCACACCGTTTACCTTTTTCGTGTGGGGATTTGTAAAGTCTAAAGTCTATGCGGAAAATATTGCTTCGTCAGGCTTGTCATTCCCCAGTTACCAGTCGAAAAGCCCGAACAAATCATTGGACTCAACGATGGACTATAATCTTCAAAAAATAGATTCCAAAGAATGTTCTTTCGAATGATAATAAACCATTTGTACCATATTTAAATAAATATTTTCAAGTTATCGTTAAGAGTAAGTAGAGTGAGTAGTTAAAGCGAGTTGTGTATCCCACTGTTCCTTCCAGTAATTTATTACATTGTATATAAATATATTTTTAATTCTTACCCTTATATTAAAAAGTGTTGATTTAAATATAGCATACAATTCTCTATCAAAGGTTAGTTCAATTATATTTCCGTAACATTATTCTATCCATTTCACAAAATTTTTTAAATTTTAAATAAATTAAGTTTATTTAACGAAAGTATTTAAATTTTGGTTTACAATTTACATGCTATTTGAGAATTTTTTCATAAAGCCATAAAAAGTAACGGTAAATACCTTCGTAAATTGTTTTCCCTGCAAGCCATCTATTCGGTAAATCACCGGCTAATTGCCCAACAACCTATCACACCTTTTCCGTTAAAGCTTATATGGATTTCTTAACGCCAAATTGACAATACTAACCCAAACTCTTGTGTACGTGTCATCGTTCAACCCTTTCTTACACAGAGATCTTATGAGTTGCATGATGTGTATGCGTTAGTTTTAGTGCAATTACAATAGCAACAACAGCAAAGTCCATACGTTGTAGGTTGGGGTAAACGATTGTATGCATGTCGGTCATTGAAAACACGGACCGTTATACGTTGAATAAATTGCTTTTAGGTTAAAATACATTCAAATTTTTTTACTGCTCACTCTCACTTTTCGAATTTCAATACCATTAATATCAATTTTTTCATTAAATCTTGATAATCAAGGCGAAACCATGGAACACATAGGTTTGCAAACAAAAGCCATGAGAATTAAGGGATTATGCGTCTTTCCTTATATCGACTGATATCAAAATACAAACTTGACAACTTCTGCAGATATGTATGACAAAGTCGGTGGTTCCTCGAACAGATTATAGTGCAGAAAAAGTATAAAAAATAAAAAAAGGGTTTATATACTCTGTCCTTGACGACGACATCTCGAAACTATTATTGATTATCAAGTTGCTTGCAGCCTCCGTCACAACTGTCAATTTAGATAAACTAGTAATAACCCCCGATAATCGGGGGACTCTGTTATTTAAAATGAAAAAAGTAAAAAAAAAATTTATAAAAACTCAATTTATTCAAGTACTTCATGGAAAACTACATTCGTAGTGGTTTTATTTTGGTCGTAAGTCTTAACTTTGATATCTTGAGAAGATCGTACTCGACTCAATGCGACATGCTGGCCATGCGTAAAACAATCCTCCTTGAGGAAAACACCAACTCTTGCTAGAGTCTGCCCTTGAGATTTGTTTATTGCTATTGCGAATGCTACAATTATTGGAAATTGGCGACGCTTTAAAATAAAAGAAAGTGTTGATTCGCTGGGCTGTAAATTTATACGGGGCAATAAAATTTGTTTCCCTTGTGATTCACCGGTTAAAATTTCGACCTCCAAACAATAACAATGTAGTGCTTTTACTATCAAGCGAGTCCCATTGACTAACCCTTCATATGTATTAAGATTGCGGATTAACATCACAACTGTTCCAACCTTAAGCCTTAACTCATGAGGCGCTACTCCACTGAAATTAAGGGAGTTTAGAAATTCTGTAGGGAATCCGACATGCTCTTGAGGATCTTCAGAAACGACAGTATCCACGCTATAATATACCCTTTCTTCACCGGGCAACATATTTACTATTTCGCTATTTATTATCGTACAGTGATCATTTTTTGGACACAAAATTGCCCGAGCTCGATCCTTCAAATGGTTTTGACTAATGACACCAGACTGAGGCTGAAATACCCAATACACTAAATTTTCATTTAGCAAAATTATCTCTTCTGGTATACTGATTTTCGACTCTGGAGAGAGCTCTCGACCTTCTCCAACAAAAGAAAACTGTTGAATAAGGTTTCTTATTACGCATATTCGTTGAGAGTTTGAGACACCTAAAAAATTTCCAAAGTGAGCACCGTTTCAAACAATTACCAACTATAGCGGCGCGTGAGCTATTGGGTACCACAGGAAGAACTTGCCTGAAATCACCACCTAATAAAATAACCTTTCCACCAAAAGGTATTTCATTTTGGTGAATATCACGTAATAATCGATCTAAGCAAAAGTAGCATGCTAATTCGGCGAGCATTGCGATTTTCTTCTCTGGCCCTCTGTTCCTCTTCGCGTTCAACCTGCGTCATATGCTTATACTCATTTGCCAAGGGGTTAATATTTGAAAGCATTTCGTGAATTTCTCTAAGCAAATACCTATCGCAGTTTGAATTATGTTGTGCCCTTATATCAGTTACTTGCTCCGTGTCAAGAATAAACAGCTGGGCGTAGGAGGATTCTGAAGGATGATCTGCATGCGATGGACCTACCCTAGGATATATTGATCCATGTATTCGGAAGCAATATGGTCCGCGCCCTGTAGGCTCCGCAATTTTCGCTTCGAATGATGCAAAAGCAAACGAACTATTTAGCTGCCGAATATTCTCCAAATAGTGTCCCCGCCAAGAGCTCAAATCATTTTCTAACACAGCTTTCAAAAACTCAGGTACACGTAATTCTTGAAGTTTAACTTTTCCGCCATGACAACATGTCGTAAAGCCATTTCTTACCTAGTAACAATTTCAACCAAATATTAAGACAATAAGTATGTATATACATATATTACGAATATAAAACAATGAAAAGTACAGGTATCTTTTCACTTCCGAAATGTTTTGCTTTACAGTGTAAACATATATTAGTCAAACCCCCAAGCGAACTATACTCCGGAAGAACTACGGAGTTTAGGGCAGCTTTGAAATAACTTGCCATAGATCCTGCATGACTACGGCTCTAATAAAATAGGTCAATTCATATACATACATACATGAACAATTAATAATTCCTGTTTATCTATAACATTCGCCTCTTCTCTTCGACCCGTTAAACTCCTTTTTCGTCTAATTCGCCTTTGGTTTGGCATTTTATTTTTAATAATTAATCTGAAACTGAACTGAAATTCGATGTAGTATGTATGTATTCGCTGGTAATAGCCGCCTTGACTTTTGGAAGAAAACTGAAATGACTCAAAGCTTACCTAACGCAATAACACTTCTAATCAAAATAACGCCGACAACAATATTTCTGTTAGATTTTGCACTTGCGTCTTCGCCCATACATATGTATATACATACATATGTTTGTAAGTATGATATAAAACAAAGTAGAGTGCGCATGTCAAAGCGCAGTGTTCCTTAGCTCGTACATGCATCAGGAATAATGGGATGCCCAACTCTCCTGTCACTGGAAATGTGAGAGCCGCTTACCTACCGAAATTTGACAGTTGACTGGATTGGGTAGGTTTTGACGTTTTGCAATTGGAATGACTGGAACGGCCAGATTGAAATTATACGAAAAATATATGTGAACGGAGAAATTTGTTGCCGCCGTCCAAGATCGTTAATAAAAATTTAAAACAATGAAAATCAAAGAAAATGCGAAATTTAAACATATTTCATGAAACGTTTTGTAATTTGATGCATAATAGAAATCATTTTCTATTACAAATGATTAAAAACATTCATTAATTGACAACTAAGAGGCTTAATTCACCTTATTAAGTATTGAAAGATCGAAAGTCAGTTGTTTTAATATATCATAAAATCATAAAAAAGGATTTAAGTGGTTTCGCCATATATTAAAAGTCCAATATATAATAATTTGCAATCGTAATAAACGTTGGGCGTTTTAATTTAAATGCCCAAAAATTCTTTTTTTGTTCGATGTGGCCACAATGGAAAATGTTATAAAAAACGCTTATTTTGAGGCGCTCTCACACTGGAATAAGTTGGGCATCCCATTATCCCTGACATACATATTCGTGCAACATAGAAGAGAGCGCATGTCAAATCGTAGATAGCGCCTTAGCGCATGTACATATATTTATGAATGTACCAGTGCACATGCCAAAGCAAACATTTGTAATTTGTAATATTCGTCATTCATTTATTGTCATAGATAACTTGTTTAGAATCTCTTTTCTTGCTCTCTCGCTTGCAGCTGATCTGTTTTCTGATGTGGTGAACACATAGACGGCGACAGACTGCAAACTACATCTGTCAAATATTAAAATACACACGTTCTTAAGGGCAGTGTTATTTTAACAGCTGCACGACTACACGACTGCAGGCCGACAGTTGTCGTTCTCGCTAACTTCAATATCCTCCTATTTTTGCCAACGACAGTAGGACGACAGTAGAGTTGACAGTAGAATGGAAGATAGAAAGAGGAGGTAGAGTGGTGATGCCACTAATATGTAAAATGTAAAATTATTCACAGCTCTAACAAACTTGATGTTATTTTACAAATAAAAGCATAAAATAGCTATATTATAGCTCTATTATATCATTTGTAATAACAATTGATAATTTAAAGCAAAAATATTGACCTATTTACTTATTTTTTGCATAAAAATTTCACTTTGAACAAAATATTAAAATTTCATTGAAGTGAAAGGAATTAGTATGGCCACAACGAAATTGTGTACATACAAAATGGACAACTGCGTTGTTTTGTGTACATGCCGGCCATTGTGTTGTTGTTGCTTCTCAAAATGTACATGTAGTAAGATGAACAACGACGTTTTCAGTTCACTGTCGTGCTGCTGCAGTCTGTCGCAGTCATTGTGTTTACACTTTGAGCTGGCAACAAAACACAATCAGGGTGCCGTCAACCAGCAGTTAGTGAAAAAGGCGGGATGCCAGAAAAGCAGCGCTATAATTACTTGACGAAATTAGTGTGAAATGAAACTGTGCGAACATATTTTGGCAAAATAAATGTTTATGTAAATTAATTAATGATTTTGCATTTTAGCATTTACATATATATGTATGTATGCATTTTCAAAGTGTTTAATTGAGTGTTTTGTATATTTTATTAAATACCCAAGTTAATATTTTTCAGCAGTGGCATCATTGGCAATTGTTATAAAAAATGCGAGTTTTGACAGCTCTCTCTCGAACCAAAGAGTCTCGTATCAAGTTATCTATGCTTATTGTCATTTTGCTACCGAGCAGACAACATTGTTGTTGTTAGATTTCGCACTTGCGCCTTCGCGTATGTGGGTATGTGTGTAACGAAAGCAAATGACAGAAACATTTTTAATTATTCATTCTCTTACATATATGCTCTTTTCTGAAGAAGCGCTGCTTATATTAGCTTAATGTAAAAATTGAAGAACTTTAAACGCAAATATATCAAAAGTGGTTCAACGAATTTAAAATCTGTAAAATTTGTGCAAAGTTTCAGATCGCACACTTTAATTTGATGTATTATTTGTCTCTGTGCGTTTTGTAGATCTCTGGAAATAAGCGCCTTGTCTTAGAATAATATAAAGATGCTGACAAGTAGTTTGCGTAATCAACTTGAAAGCAAATTCTGGAGCGTGTAAATGCAGCCGCCCTTTATTAGGAAAAAGAGGATGCCAACATGTTCTTCGTAATTCCGAATATTTATATTATTTTTGGCGTAATAGTTTTCGCTGTTTATTCCATTGAAATCTCATCGCGGTTGACAATACGTTTATGATTTAATAAATCTATAATTAAAAACTTAATAATTAAATCCAAAAGGGAAAAAATGCATATGGCGGCATTATTATATTTATTATATTTGGCGCCGCGATATGATGGTCTAAACAATGGTGAAAGCGATTGGACCTCTTGTAGCGAGGAGTCGTTTAAGCCACTCCTGGACTCTCACTTTCCAAGGAGCAAGGCGGTTCAGCCTTTTTAGATCTTCTGGACGAGCGTCACTTTACATGGGCGTTAAATTCATTCAAACCATTGAAGTTGATCTGTTAGCATCATAACTGCGCAACTTCAGCGCACGGTAAAGGTGTTTGAGAGAGCATTCAATAATGTGCGGCAGGAAACGGTTATTAGCTCAGTATATATACTGTGGTTATTAGTGCTGTGGATAAGTTTGTGGTTGAAACGGTATCTGATATACAGTATGTCTCATAAATCTTTTCATATCACAACATTTGACGGAGTAAAATGTTCAAATTGAATTTTGAAAGTAACGCACATATTTACTTAAGAATTTTTTTATAACATAATAATTTTCATTATATTTTTTTATTATTTCTGAATCAAAAACAATTATATGTTTAAAGTATATTAGAAGAAATTAATCAAAAAACAAAAAATATCTTATTCTGTACTGTCTCAAAATTCTTTTCACATTTCACCACAATTAAAGTTCCAATCAGTACACGCGAGCATTTTATGTTAATATTTGGTGTGACCACCTGCAGCGTCTACTACACATTGTAGCCTCCGTGGCATCGTTGAAATTAGCTTTTTTATGTCATATTCCTGTGGGATCTTCTCCCACTCCTCTTTTATGCACTGTATTAGCGTGCTTTTGTTTGTAGGGCACCGTTTTGCCACTTTTTTTTCAAATATGCCCATAAGTTTTCTATAGGATTGATGTCTGGGCTTTGCGCAGGAGTATCTAGCACTTTTGAGCAATTATATAGCAACCAAGTCCTGCATATATAAGACTTGTGCTTGGGATCATTGTCTTGATATAATTTGTAATTCAATTTATTGGGATTGTTTGCATCCACTAGCCCAAATTTTTGCACACTTCTTTTTAAATTGCTACGTAAAATGTCTAAATATGTTTCTTTTGTCATATTATCTTCAATAATTCTGATTTCACCAACACCTTTGCTACAAATACAACCCCACACCATAACACTCAGCTTTCCAAATTTTACTGTGGGAATAATGTTCTTGTTTTGTAGGGCTGTAAGAGGCTTCCTCCAAACTCTTTGAGGTCCATCATGGTAGTATAGCATTATTTTCGTCTCATCACAAAACACTACATCGTCCCAGTATTCCATTGGATGTGAAATGTGAGTTAGAGCAATGGTTTTTTTCTTGCACTTCTTGAACTATATTTGTGTTTTTAGAAAACTCTTCGCACGGTTTCATGGCCTACTTGCACAATATTGCGTTCCTTCAAATCTGCAGCTAACATTCTAAGGCTGCACTGTGGTTTACTGTCAATTCGTTTGATTATTAACCTTTCCATTCTTGGTGTAATCTTTTTTGGCCTGCCACTGGGTTCTTTTAATTCTTACCGATTCTCTTTTTCTGCGCGATATATAATTGTTTAAATGAGTTAAGCATCCACTCCCTCTACTCGATAAAACTGGCGCATCCTAATGCTACAGTGCAATTCACCATATCGCAACACCAACTCAACTCACCACAGCTGTATATCAACCCACTCATCAAAAGGGATAGACAAAAAGGGAAAGGGCTCACAATTCATTGGACACAATTCGTCAGCTGAAGTTCGCCCGTCAATACATCAACATTCGCTTAAGCACTGCGCCGGGTCGACACCTACGCTTCTATACCCCGATTCTACTTTGTAACTTCGATGTGCGGAAACTTGATCGTCAACAAAAATTAAATCATCTTCGACAGTGTATTCTCGCCGCCCCGCTTGTTGGCCTTTAATTTTATTAAAATTAAAAGTTAAAGCATTTTTGATATGAAAATTTATAAGTTCCGTAATTTATATTGTCAAAATAAAACCAAAATATATTTTTATTTAAGAGCGTGTGTTCATACAAATTTTGTATCTCGTTAAACATGGTCCTTCGAGCCATACTGAATGGCACTATTGGATTCGTCCAAGAGACAAATTCTTTAAAATTGTAGTGACAAAATTTTAAAAAAGAAAACAAACCACAAAAATAAAACAAAACGAAAAACAGTGCAGTGCGGTAAAGTCCAGTGGCGAACAGTGAAGTGCAGTGGCGAACTAAAAAAAAAAAAATATATATATACATACATATATACATATATGTATATAAAACAATATAAAAAATAAAGAAACAAACAAAGTGCAGAACAGTGCAGTGTTTATATGTAAATAAACAAATAGAGATTCACGGTGGATAAAAGAGAAGACGAAGTGACAAAAACAAAAACAAATTACATAGAAAAACAAAATATATAAAACAATAAAACAAACAAAACGAAACAAATGGACGTGAGACCCCCAAACTATAAACATATATATATACAAAAAACATACAAATGAGTGCGAAATATACATAATTACAAAACATAAATCGCGCGCGAAAGGTAAAAGCTCCTCTATAACAAAACATACACAAAAACGGATCAAACGGGCGCGGACAATTAAAACAAAAACAAACTATACATACAAACAACAACACGCACGAGAAGCCAGACAGCTGGAAGAGTAGAAGAAGAGGAATTGGCGATAAAACTCGCACACACATTTTGCACATATTATCTCCCCAAAAAACCCTTGCGGAAAGATAAAGTGAGTTGTATCGTTTCCATTTATTATTGATGCATATTATGCACGTTTGTATGTATGCCTAAAGTTACAGTTTTATATATGTAATCATAAATAAAACCTGTAATAAAAAATCCGTTTGGTCAATATATCAAAACTGGTACCAAACAGTAAGAATTTACGTTTCGATTTCCAGAAAAAATCAAAATACCGATTTAAAATAAATATACATACAACTCCATATATATAGGTATATAAAAGTGATAGCCTTATATGCTTAACTTTGCGTTTCCAAACACAGCAGTTTGAAAATCAGAATAACGATTTCAAGTATTTACTTACAAATTTGTCCGGCAATACCTCTTATAATTAACACAACCAATAAGCCGGATTGCATAAGCAAGGGCACAAACATATAAAACAAAACATAAAAAAAAACTCAAACATCCATACTTACATACATATATGCATAACAAATTACCTCGTTATACATATACTCTATATAGATATAAATGTAATATCCGATGCGCCTATAAACATATGTATAACAAAAATCACAAATATTGATTTATTATCAACAAAAATATAATACATACATACATATATGCAAATCTTCTTACCTTTCTATACGAATTTTAATATTCAAACATATATCTGCACTATTTACATTCCGTTTTAAATCTCGCTCTCACTTTTTCAAAAAAATATAATAAAATAACATTTATATACAAACATACGGCAAAGAATCTGCCTTGACACTAAACAAAATCTCACATATTGCATATTAACACACATTATTACAAACTCATATTCAAAGTCCATATTGGCATCTATTCTGCAATAACAATTGTTCTTTAGCAAACAAGAACAAGCAGGATTGCTTACAAAAGCAAATCGATCTCTTTAACGAGCTCTCATTTGCTTAAGAATATAAGCATAATCAGAAAGACATACTAACAATTCGTGCATACTTATGTTAAAACAGCATTGATCTCTTCAACGAGCTCTCACTTGCTCAAAACATAAGCACATACAAGTCCAAATATTAGGGTGTACCTAAATACAAATCATACGGACATCAAATATTTTAATTAATAAAAAGCGCGGTTCTTAATACCAATTAACAATTCAAATATATTTTCGAACTAAAATATAAATAAATAACATTATTTTGCAAAAAATGGTTAACAACAACAATAATCAAAATACACCTGGAGGAGCTACCCGCTCAAAACAGGTTGTTAAGTTTATTTCACAAAGTGACAGTTTAACAAGTTACTGCACTAGATTTTCCTCTTCACCGATTCAAGACTACTCTGAATCGGCATTAGAAATCAAAAAGGAAAATCTCGATAATTTTTGGACTCGCCTCTAAGCGGCTCATGACGACATAGTAGATTCTGACGATTCAGATCTACCCAAAAATTTTAAATCACCGGCTTACGCTATTTTTGAAAACTGCTTAGACCAATATGAAGATACAAAAGCTATGATCTACGATCAACTAAAGCTCATTAAAACAATTGCACCTACTCTCCACAGTAGAGTAGAGCTGCCACAAATAGACAGTCAAAAGGCAAGTTCAGGCATCCACCTCAAGGTGCCCACATGTGACACAGAAATATTTTATGGAGGTTTTGAAGAATGGTCGTCCTTCCGGGACATGTTTACAGCCGTTTACATCAACCATCCACAACTATCAAAAGCACAAAAATTGTATCACCTCCGATACAAGGCAAAAGGTCAAACAGGAGAAATAGTGAGTTAAGCATCCACCCCCTCTACTCGATAAAACTGGCGCATCCTAATGCTACAGTGCAATTCACCATATCGCAACACCAACTCAACTCACCACAGCTGTATATCAACCCACTCATCAAAAGGGATGGACAAAAAGGGAAAGGGCTCACAATTCATTGGACACAATTCTATACCCCGATTCTACCTTGTAACTTCGATGGGCGGAAACTTGATCGTCAACAAAAATTAAATCATCTTCGACAGTGTATTCTCGCCGCCCCGCTTGTTGGCCTTTAATTTTATTAAAATTAAAAGTTAAAACATTTTTGATATGAAAATTTATAAGTTCCGTAATTTATATTGTCAAAATAAAACCAAAATATATTTTTATTTAAGAGCGTGTGTTCATACAAATTTTGTATCTCGTTAACAATAATGTTGTACACTGTCCTAACATTTAGAGAAAACATTTCAGCCAATTCTTTAGCTGATTTACCTTTATGAAAATTATAATAAACTAACTTAATATTTTCACTTGTACGATTACCCGGCATTATTGCTAAAAAGTTTTCTAACGGATGCTGTGTCGCCACCTACGCGAATTACATGTAACTAAATGTTGCATCAACTCTAAGAGCAGCGACAATCAAACAATGTACAAAAACATAGTTTACCGTTAATTGTCCGGTATTTTTTTTGCGTTTCTCTGAATTGTGAAAACAGTTTCGAGACAACGAAAAACATGACGCATTATTGTTTACGTTGTTGGTTTTGTATATGTTACATCCAAATAACTGTTTTTTTCACATAAACAAGAAATATGCGCCAGCAATGTGTTCTGTTGCAAAAAAATAATTTAAACCAATAAACAATAATGTAATTTACTCACAAAAAAACAAAATACTTAAATATTGCATTGTGAAAAGAATTATGTATTTTCTCCGCGACAGAACTGTCGTGGCGGAGAGAGGCAGTGAGCGTGCACTTCAAAAGATCAATAGAGACACCTCGTTTGCCTGACTTTACGAAACCGTAGCTAAGCCAATATTCTTGTATGGTTGACAACAGCTGATAAGTTGGCGTTACGAATTTGCGAGAGAAAGGTTCTGCGGAAGATTTATGATTTATAGACTTGCATTATTTCTGATTTAAATCACATCGTTCGGCTTTCATTGATTTTAAAAGCTTAGCATGGTTTTGCGAAGTAGTCAAAAACTCTACAATCTTCATCAGACTTGGAGCTCTGACCGCGTAACTTTGAAATTTTTTTTGGTATTATAACACTACCAATTTTCTTAAATAGAGCCACGATACGTTGAACGAATCTTCGGTAACCTCAGGGCTCTGGAGGATCTTAACAATTGCATTTATTATTTTTCCTTGCAAATGTAACTTTTCCACCAGCTCTCTTTTTGATTCCATTGCTCACAAAAACTGAATACCGATTGATGAAACTTAAAATTTTGTTGCGTATATACAAAATAAATGCGGCAATAAAAATGTGTAAAGGGAAAATGTTAAAGCTTACTTGGCTCCACCTAACGAAGCGACCGTTATAAGGGCCCACGCTGTATATAAGCTTTGCGGAGAAACTAAATTCAAAAACCACTTTATGCGAAAGTTTGTTTTTGGTAATGTCGAAGCGGCTTCAAAGTCAACCAACAAAGATAGGAGAGTAGTTTGTAGATTTCTTAGATCTGAAGATAGACTTTTAAAAACTTATCAGCTTATTCAGGAAAAGCATCGTAAATTATTTTTCAACTCAAGTTCACCATATAAAATTAAATACAAGCAGAGGAGGGAGATGTTGTGGAAAAGACTTAAAACTTAGACGTTCACATTAATATGATCTGAAAGCCATGTTCTTCTAGACAAAGAAAAGATATCCGTAACAGAGCCCAACACCGTTGTTGACTCAGGAAATATAAATTAAATATAAAGGCCGTTTTTTAGACAACTGGGTTTCAAGAAGATATAAAATTCATATAGTTAATGTTATAAATGTTATTAATGTGTTATAATGTTAAAGCCAAGAAATTAGCTTTATTATATAGGGTTAGTCTTTATGTATTAAATAAATTGAAAATGGTTTTGAATAAATTCCAGCCCAGAGCCCCAATTTTCAAACAATTTTTTAAGCAATTGTTGCCGTATATTCTCTTTCAAAGCGGTCATCCACGTCAACATCTTCCATTTATTGTGAAAACCGGGAACGGTGGCCATCTTAATTTGGGCCCATTCACCGGCCCACTCGATGGCCGTTCGGATTCAGTTTTTGCACGAGTTAGATTTTGTAAGCTTCATTCGTAACGGTCGAGAGAACCACGATTTTATAGTTTTGAGTTATATCGGTTCGTGGGTGTGACTATCACGAAAATTATATTACTACATCACTAAGGAACATGTGAACTGAGCATCAACAAAACATCTCGAAATTACACTACCTTCATTATCGCTTGATTTAACAAAATCTATGATCATTTCCTAGAGATTCGAAAGTTATGTCTGCTAAATAAAAATATTTAAACGTTTCGTATTTTCTCTGAAGCTAATTGCTGTACAAAACCTAAAGCAACTCAAATAAAAAGTAAAGAAGAAGGGCTAAGTTCGGGTGTCACCGAACATTTTATACTCTCGCATGATAAAGTGATAATCGATATATTTCATTATCCGTCATTTACATATTTTTTTATTTTGCTGTAAAATTAATTAGATTAGTAGTTCCTGAGATATGGTTTTTGGTTCATAAGTGGGTGACGCCACGCCCATTTTCAATTTTTAAAAAAAGTCTGGGTGCAGCTTCTTTCTGCAATTTCTTCCGTAAATTTAGTGTTTCTGACGTTTTATGTTAGTCGGTTAACGCACTTTTAGTGATTTTCAACATAACCTTTGTATGGGAGTTGGGCGTGGTTATTATCTGATTTCTTCCATTTTTGAACTGTATATGAAAATGCCTGAAGGAAACGACTCTATAGAGTTTGGTTGACATAGCTATAGTAGTTTCCGAGATACGTACAAAAAACTTAGTAGGGGGTGGGGCCACGCCCACTTTTCCAAAAAAATTACGTCCAAATGTGCCCCTCCCTAATGCGATCATTTGTGCCAAATTTCACTTTAATATCTTTATTTATGGCTTAGTTATGACACTTTATAGGTTTTCGGTTTTCGCCATTTTGTGGGCGTGGCAGTGGGCCGATTTTGCCCATCTTCCAACTTAACCTTCTTATGAAGCCAAGAAATACGTGTACCAAGTTTCATCATGATATCTCAAATTTTACTCAAGTTACAGTTTGCACGGACGGACTGACGGACGGACAGACAGACATTCGGATTTCAACTCTACTCGTCACCCTGATCACTTTGGTATATATAACCCTATATCTGACTCTTTTAGTTTTAGGACTTACAAACAACCGTTATGTGAACAAAACTATAATACTCTCCTTAGCAACTTTGTTGCGAGAGTATAAAAAAGCAATGCAGCATATAACATCGGTAATGAAATTATTCAGTTATGTACCGCCCACTATCGTTTGCAACAGATGTAGAGTTGAATGCCCCCACATCCCGAAGTTACTTAAGTTATGAACGAATATGACTATGAGGTACAGATGTTCATTGGACCAAAACAAACGTTTAACCACGAGCAATCTTATTTATATTTTGAGTGTCGCATGTGTGGGAAGTATTAGACTTGAGTACGATTGAGAATGCACTAGTTAACATAATTATTTAAAATTGTAAAGAAATAAAGAAAAGTAAAGGTATTTTATTCTAATCAAATTTATTTTGGTTAAAATTTTTTGATAAAATTAAGCAATTTTTTGCTTAAAAGTGGAAGTAAATCTGTCCGGTGAAGCTTCAGGCTTTTGAAAAACCCATAGACCCGTTGCAACGAAAATTAAATATTTGAATATCACCCTAAAGATATTACAGCAGGTTTTTTTCCAGAAATAAAAATTGAAATGTGGATAATGGGCGTGACGCAGTCTTTTTGAGTAAAGTGTGATCCCTACTTTTTTTAAGAAAAACCACAGCTACTTTAAATTTAGTAGGGAATGTTTATTAATATTCGAAATCCTTTGGCATTTATTTTTTTTATTTATTTTTGCAGCGGCTACGACTCATATTTTTTTTTCATTTTTTTTTCACGTTAAACTTTACATATCCCCACAGGAATAAGTTTAACGGTGTGGTATCAAACGATCTTGGGGGCCAATCGACTGGCCCAAAACACTCACCGAAAGTTTTATTTAACGAAAGTATTCACATTTTGGTTTACAATTTACATGCGATTTGAGAATTTTTTCATAAAGCCATAAAAAGTAACGGTAAATACCTTCGTAATATTGTTTTCCCTGCAAGCCATCTATTCGGTAAATCACCGGCTAATTGCCCAACAACCTATCACACCTTTTCCGTTAAAGCTTATATGGATTTCTTAACGCCAAATTGACAATACTAACCCAAATTCTTGTGTACGTGTCATCGTTCAACCCTTTCTTACACAGAGGTCTTATGAGCTGCATGATGTGTATGCGTTAGTTTTAGTGCAATTACAATAGCAACAACAGCAAAGTCCATACGTTGTAGGTTGGGTTAAACGATTGTATGCATGTCGGTCATTGAAAGCACGGACCGTTATACGTTGAATAAATTGCTTTTAGGTTAAAATACATTCAAAATTTTTTACTGCCCACTCTCACTTTTCGAATTTCAATGCCATTGATATCAATTTTTTCATTAAATCTTGATAATCAAGGCGAAACAGTGTTCCAATGAAAAAATTGATATAGGTTTGCAAACAAAAGCCATGAAAATTAAGGGATTATGCGTCTTTCCTTATATCGACTGATATCAAAATACGGTGGTTCCTCGAACAGATTATAGTGCAGAAAAAGTATAAAAAATAAAAAAGGGTTTATATACTCTGTCCTTGACGACGACATCTCGAAACTATTATTGATTATCAAGTTGCTTGCAGCCTCCGTCACAACTGTCAATTTAGATAAATGCTGACAAGTAGTTTGCGTAATCAACTTGAAAGCAAATGCTGGAGCGTGTAAATGCAGCCGCACTTTATTAGGAAAAAGAGGATGCCAACATGTTCTTCGTAATTCCGAATATTTATTTTTGGCGTAATAGTTTTCGCTGTTTATTCCATTGAAATCTCATCGCGGTTGACAATACGTTTATGATTTAATAAATTTATAATTAAAAACTTAATAATTAAATCCAAAAGGGAAAAAATGCATATGGAGGCATTATTATATTTATTATATTTGGCGCCGCGATATGATGGTATAAAAAACGGTGATAGCGATTGGACCTCTTGTAGCGAGGAGTCGTTTAAGCCACTCCTGGACTCTCACTTTAAAAGCAGCAAGGCGGTTCAGCCTTTTTAGATCTTCTGGACGAGCGTCACTTTACATGGGCGTTAAATTCATTCAAACCATTGAAGTTGATCTGTTAGCATCATAACTGCGCAACTTCAGCGCACGGTAAAGGTGTTTGAGAGAGCATTCAATAATGTGCGGCAGGAAACGGTTATTAGTGCTGTGGATAAGTTTGAGGTTGAAACGGACTTCAAGTATCTGATATATGTATTTTCTCCGTGACAGAACTGTCGTGGCGGAGAGAGGCAGTGAGCGTACACTTCAGAAGATCAATAGAGACACCTCGTTTGCCTGACTTTACGAAACCGTAGCTAAGCCAATATTCTTGTATGGTTTATTGGTTTGGTGAAGGGCGCTCGGCAAAGCCGCACTGGTTAAGCGGCTGGAACGTGTTCAACGAGCTCATTGGCATTAGAGGTGTACTACGTGCAATACCAACGATGGCATTTAATGCCATTCTATTTGTAGCCACCGTGCACCTAAACGACTATCAGACTCTGGGAAGTTTTCTCGCACTTTGATTGCATCTCTGATAACTTGGACCACTGCGCCACGGAACCAACTCCTAACAACTACTTCTCTGCTCATATACCTTCGAGAGATATGTAGATGGGCGGAGTCTTTGGAGAAGAGGTGCAGCTTCAACAAAGCAAAGGGAGGTATGTATCCAATCCGGTGCAATATATGGGTCTCGTGCGAGTTTAGCAATCGCTGACCCAGAGTGGAACACAAAGGCCTATAGAACTATTAGCTCTTAGTAATGTTTACATGGACGCAATTATATGTGTCCTAACTGTCCACTGTCCCATTAGCACTCACGCGGTGACGCTATAAATTTTGTTGGACGCAACTTGTCAAATTGCAGAGAGAAAGAAAAAGTGAAAACATCTAGACACTTTCTTCTTCACTGACAAGCCTTCGCCAGACTAAGAATGAAGCATCTGGGTTGCAATACTTTCTACGAAGCTTGCGAAGCTTTATAAATTTGTGACTTACTCAAGGCGCTTTGTAGATCCGGCGGTCTTTTTGATCTGTATTTGAGAGTTCTGGACATCACAACAAACTAGCGTATCTAGCAGTTCAAGTAAGATTACTCGTGATCTCACCACAATCAGCCTATTTATCTAACCTAAATAATAATTCAGAGCCGCCAAGAAACATCTCGTCAAGTGGAAAAAAATTAGTTCATTTAAGTTGGCAGTATAAACAAAAATAAACATAAAGTTTATAATAATATAATAATAATATTTAAACAAAATATGCTTTGAATTATTTATTGTTTGCATAGGAGTAATGGTAGATATTGAAATTGATAATGAATCATAACATTAGGTGCATCCACCTCCCTTAATATTGGGAATTTGTTACCAAACATAAGAAAGGACGTTAACTTCTGATACACCAAAGCTATAATACCCTTTACAAATACAAAAAACTCTTACAAAAATTTTTATCGGTCAGCTATAGTGACTTTATCTGGACAATTTCTTGAGAATATTCATACAAACACATGATTCCTATCGTATGGCAGCTATATGCAAAATTTTGCAAATATTAAAAAGTCTTGCGGTCTATACAAGTCAGGGTGATGGTTTCGCTAGTTGGCGCTGAAAGCGCGTAGTTCTAGTTTTATTCGTCGCATCGGGTTATGCTATACCTTTTTGGAAAGCTCATTTCACGCGCTAACACGTGTTTGATTGATTGTCGTTTCGTTTTTTAAGTCGTTCGTGAGTTATAGCGCCGCAAACATGGAGCAAAATAAAGAGAAAATACGGCATATTTTACAGTACTACTACGATAAAGGCAAAAATGCATCTCAAGCCGCCAATAAAATTTGCGCAGTTTATATACCCGATACAGTTTCATTTCCACCGCACAACGATGGTTTCAACGTTTTCGTTCTGGTGTAGAGGTGGTCGAAGATGCGCCACGCTCCGGAAGGCCTGTCGTCGAAAATTGGGATAAAATCGCTGAATTGGTCGAAAGAGACCGGCATAGTAGCAACCGTAGCATCGGTCAAGAGCTGGGCATGAGTCATTAAAAATTCATTTCAATTTCAATAAAAAAAAAATCAATAAAAGTACCGCAAGACTTTTTTGACAACCCATTATTTTATTTTTTTAAATTGTTAGAATTCAGAATTATTTATTTTTGTTAAGGTGAAATATATTTTAACATTAGTTGTTGCATTTCAATACGCATATTTTAAGGTGTTGCAACTTCATTGTCTGTAGTAATTTTTAAAAATTGTTGATTGACAACCAATTACAAAGTATTAATCTAGGATATTTTTGTAGACAATGTTATAAGTTTTCTCGTCGGGGTGCAAATATGCGTAAATTCTGGGCATTAGATACACGTGAACAGGCTACATAAAGTTGACCATGAGAGAAGCATGGGTTTTCTAAATGCACTCCTGCTACCTGTAATGTTTGTCCTTGTGCCTTGTTTATAGTAACAGCAAAGCTAAGCTTGACGAGAAACTGAACCCTTTTAAATTGGAATAGAAGGTCAGTGGGAGTAATTGGTATGCGAGGTATTATAACACTATTTCCCTTACCGACACCTGTTAAAATAGTAGCACCAAGTATGTTCTGTCCCAATTTTGTTATCCGAAGCTTTGTTCCATTACATAGCCGAGGAGCATCTAGATTTCTTATAAGGATTACTGGTACATTTATTTTCAATTGAAGTTTATGTGACGGTACACCCGATAGTTCAAGTGAATTTAAAAACTCCACAGGATATGAAGTACTTAGTTCCGTATGTATAATTGTATCCATTGACAAATATTCCTTCATTTCTCCTTGAACCTCGTTTAAAATGTCAGTGTTGCTCTTGCACACAACCCCTGATCACTACACAAATTTTGTTGCAATTCCGGAAAAACATTAGCAAGTCCTGGAGAGTCCGGTTTAATGCTTCTATAGCCTTCTTGTGAGACATGGTACTTTCATCCCACACTAAAAGCTTGCATTCTCGTAGCACCCTACCTCGTGAACTTTTTTTACTAAAATTTCAGATGGGCGAATCTTCCTGTGAAAAATTCAATGGTAATTTTAAAACAGAATGTGCCGTACGACCGCCGTTTAAAAGCGTCGCGGCAATACCTGACGAAGCTATAGCAACTGCTATTTTTTGGTCTTTTCTGACGGACATCATACTTAATATTATAAATGCGAATGTAAGTTTGTTTTTGAGCCAATAATAATCAATGGATGATTATGATATTCAATTGAAGGATCATATCGAAACCCAGTAACATTAAACACAGCCCAATCATTACGCATGAAATTTCGGCGGCGCGTGGTCTGCATGTCTGCATTATGAATTCTTCTCACCTGCGATTGTACTGGTGTTTCTATCGCTCTTCTAGTTGTCTGCAGTGCAGCTTGTCTTTCTAAACGAACTCGTGCCTGATGAGGCGTTTCACCTGCTCTCAAAACTCTTTGCCGCTCTGCTTGTTCTTGTCTTCTCAGCCCTGCGTGAACCGAAGTTTTTTGATTTCGTGCAACTTTTGCGGCACGGGCCCGCGATGAAATTTTGGATATACCAGATTTCCGCTTCCGAGGCATTTTCTAAGAAAATATATATATAATAATAAAGTGACTGCTAACCACAAAAATTACTGATTACCTAAAAAAATTGAATAGTTTTATACTGCATGTAACGACAGAAGAAAATAATAATAAATATAGAAAAATTACAAACATTTGAAACTATGTATAGTATCGGGTGATTTTTTAAGAGCTTGATAACTTTTTTTTAAAAAAAAACGCATAAAATTTGCAAAATCTCATCGGTTCTTTATTTGAAACGTTAGATTGGTTCATGACATTTACTTTTTGAAGATAATTTCATTTAAATGTTGACTCATGTGGTTTCAACAAGATGGCGCTACATGCCACACAGCTCGCGATTCTATGGCCATTTTGAGGGAAAACTTCGAGAACAATTCATCTCAAGAAATGGACCCGTAAGTTGGCCACCAAGATCATGCGATTTAACGCCTTTAGACTATTTTTTGTGGGGCTACGTCAAGTCTAAAGTCTACAGAAATAAGCCAGCAACTATTCCAGCTTTGAAGACAACATTTCCGAAGAAATTCGGGCTATTCCGGCCGAAATGCTCGAAAAAGTTGCCCAAATTGGACTTTCCGAATGGACCACCTAAGACGCAGCCGCGGTCAACATTTAAATGAAATTATCTTCAAAAAGTAAATGTCATGAACCAATCTAACGTTTCAAATAAAGAACCGATGAGATTTTGCAAATTTTATGCGTTTTTTTTTTAAAAAAAGTTATCAAGCTCTTAAAAAATCACCCGATATATTCAATTGAATTGTATTGTCGTCACCGCCGGTAATACAGTGGGACGGTATTACAGTATTCATAGTTGAAACTTCATTACTGTAATGCTAGATGGCGATGAAGTAGCTAAATTTGACGATTTTTTGACAATTTTTTTATCTTTCTTAAATTTTTTTTTTTTTTATATAAAGTACCCTATTTTACTTCCAATACCTTCAGGAGTATATGTACAAAGTTTCATGATGATCGGTTTAGTAGTTTTTGCGTGAAAGCGTAACGAACAAACTTACATTCGCATTTATAATATCAGTGTGATTATATAATAATATTGCGTAATAAAGTGTAAAGTATAGAGAATAAACACTCTTTTCATGCATTTGTATTTTTTCTTATTTAAATGTAATAAACGAATAAGTAATAATATAGAATAATATTGGGTAGTCGATAAAGTTATGCCGAAGGCCGCCAACGCCGAAAGGAGTACTACGCGAAAGTACTTCAGTCACCCCAGGTATTGGCTCGAGTAGAGTTATCTTTTTAGAGCGACATGATCTTATTGTAATGTAAAATTGTTGTTCATACCAAATGAACACATCCCTGCATTGTCCTCCTAACTCCTCTAAATACGAATTAGAGGACAATGCAAAAAAAATTCTACAGCGCCAACATAAAGACGGAGAACCCAACAAACAGAAAAACACAAATAAAAGGGAATACCAACGATAACAGCAGCAGAATCATCCAAGTATCAACCCGGGAATAAGTAACCACAAGAGGTTATATTTATGCCCATATTTATATTTGCAATTATCCTTAATTGTATAAGCCCGCATAATTGTATATACATACTAACCCACACATATTATTTAGTAAACTTGTTCGCTATACACTCAAATACACAAAGTTGAATTCTATTGAATTCTAATAATTTTATTTTATTTGGCACACCAGCAAACACAACGTCAAGTACCCCAAAAATTGTAATATATAAAAATATTTAGGATTTTCACATAATCTCATAAAGTTCGAAGTTATAATGATCCGAAAACATAGCATTCAGAGCTGTATTTGCGTAAACTTATTTTAGTACGCAATCCAACAACAAATTTTTTAAATTAGTATAAAAATTTATGATTTTACGATGCGTTATGACACGTTGTGAGTACCCCAATTACACAGTACAACAGCTAATCTGGGGGGTGAGAAATTCCAAGTCAGGGTGATGGTACTAGGTCAGTATAGTAAAACCCTCCAAGGGTTTGGCGTTCGTATGTGTCAGTTTTTTTTTATGACCTTTTAGATGTTATAGTGAACGAAAATTGGGTACCAAATATAGTGTGTAAAAGCTGCTACAACCGTCTAATGGATTGAAAAAATGGATAATAGTGGTTCGCGAGTTATGTTAAACTACGTTTTTGCCAAAATGTTTCAACTAAGCGAAAAAATATCAAGATAAGGAAAAAATTTAAAAGGTCATAAAAAAAACTGACACATACGAACGCCAAACCCTTTGAAGGTTTTACTATACTGACCTAGTACCATCACCCTGACTTGGAATTTCTCACCCCCCAGACAATAATCCCAATAATGTTCCACAGTGTTATATTACAATGATATATATTGTATAATAATATCATAGAGTTTTACTTATTTGTGTTTATTAACCATAAATAACATATATGGGTCAAACCGCGTCAAGTGGTCCACAAAAATTTCGAGAAATCACCGATTTTGAAAATTAGCAGTTCATTAGGAAGGGGACCAGACCCATATCCCGTCACATAGATATTTCGTCACAATTCTTTTTTGTGTTAAAGTTATTGAAGGTTAAAATTTAGAGCATGAGAATATTGTAAAATTATGTTCTCATAAACTGCTGAAGATAAATCGATGAAATTTTGTGAAGTCAAAGAAAAATGTTCGTGCTATATTATAGAGATTTCTTCACAACCCATTTGTTTAAATAATAATAGGTTTCATAATTTTTTGTTAAACAATTGAAATTTTTTAAGTGTTCATCACGGTAAAGATCATTAAAAAGTATGTGTCACAACGCGGAAAATATTCACCGTTAATAATCTGCAAAAAAGTTTTTGTTCATTCATACCATTCCAAAGATATTGAATTTTTTGTCCCCCTACCGCTCTTAAAACGTATGGCACATCCATTGTTGAGCATTGCGCTTAAGCTTTTCTTGCGGCACAGATGTCGGGAGCTTAAGGTCCGTATCTAGCACTGAGTAATTGCTCTAGAAAAAAATACATTATTTCTTCAAGTAGTTTTGACAGCTGGTTACGCATTGTGAATGATCCACATTAGAAGAGCAAGAGAGAATAAACAAGCTTTGTGTGTAGAATGTATGTATGCATGTGTATAGTAACATAAATATTTTCATTGCGATTTAAGGAATGTGGATAAAGATTGGTAGGTTTTATACATAATATCAAAATGAACTATACTTCATAATAATGGTTTTAACTAATTTAGGATGAATTTAACGATTACTTTGAATTTCCTTCAAGATTGTTGATTTCATGTTTCTTCGCAAAATCAGGTTTGCCATATTCGCATTTTATTGAAAAAATTTATTAAAAATTAGTACTAGATTTCTTTAGAGCTGCATACTAGCACAAGAAAATTTACCGCAAGAAAACCAACCGCGGTAAATTTTCTTGACCATTTTTTAAGCGTTTTTTTATATGAAGTTTTTACATTTATTGAGAGCTAGATACTAAGCTTTACGAGCGAACTGTGCAACGATGGTTGTCCTATACGTTTGAAGAGCGGTTGGGGGACAAAAAATTCAATATCTTTGGAATGGTATGAATGAAGAAACATTTTTTTGCAGATTACTAAAGATGAATATTTTCCACGATGTGTCACATACTTTTCAGTTTTTTTAGAGTGAAGAACCCTGAAGAAATTTCAATTGCTTAACTAAAATTGATTAAAAACAAAGGGACCGTGAAAAAATATCTGTAATATAGCACGACCATTTTTCTTTGACTTCACAAAATTTCGTCGATTTATCTCCAGTAGCTTATGAGAAAATGATTATACAATTTTATCATGCTCTAAATTTCACCTTCAATAACTTTAACAAAAAAATAAAGAATTTTGACGAAATATTTATATCATGCATCTGGTCCCCTTCCTAATGAACTGCTAATTTTCAAAATCGGTGATTTTTCGAAATTTTCGTGGACCACTTGACGTGGTTTGACCCATATACATAAATAAAAAAAGTGTTCACAGCTCAATTATAGCTTGAAAATGTAGGAAAGAATTTTTTATTATAGTTGGTATAGAAAAAATAATCACGCGAAAGTACAAACAAAGAAAACGCTGTCGTTGAAAAATACTTCATATTTGGTTTTTAAGATGTGGCAAAGCTGGTTTTCTTAATAATTGTAAATACTCTAACCATTTTAGCCATGAGTGGGCTAAGTGATTTTTAAATTAACAAATTTAGCTAAAAAATAACAAAATAAAAGTGAAATGTGAATTTATTTCAATGTTTAAAGTGTATTTTTTTTTGTTTTTGTGTTATTAGTACAAATTTTTGAATTTTTAATCGGGAATATTTTAAAAAATATAAGGGGTAAGTTTTAGAACAGTATCCCCCGATTTCTGGGTTAAAATGAGTATGTACGAATAGAGGAGGTCCTCCAGATAAAGAAAAATATATAGTTGCCGCTGACTTATGGTTTTTGAGATATTTGCATTTAAAGTTCATTAATTCAACTATTTAAAATGCGTGTTTCTCCGATTTATAATGAATTTTACACCTATATTTTTAACTTTTATATCCTCTAACACTTCACTATGTCGTTTCTAACCATTTATTTTATATTAAATAGTGCAAAATTAACTTTTATTCAATATACTAAGGTACGGCTTAATTTTTTGGCATTCATATACTCAACTCTAGAAAATTGTAGGGTGTTATGTAACATTTTTTTTGCTACTTTCGTGGAAATCAAGGTGTTATGTTAGCATTTAAGCTACATATAAATTATGAAGATTGATGAGCAACACTTTAATAGATATTTTGTAATGCAAGTGCTTACGTTATTCATTATTTTAATTAGTTTACATGTTTCTTAAATTTTACTGGGAGATTACTTGTTATGTAAGTTGTTTTTTTTACAAGTGTTAAACACGCTTCAAGAATTTCTTAACTTTTACATGCAAAAAGATACAGTCCTGGGTGGTAAGCATTCGTTTGACATATACATACAAATTGGTTAGCTGTTACAGCAGAAAATTAGTTGAAATTTGCATTTAAATGCAAGAATATAATTTTATAAATAGTTTATTTAAATAAAACAAGCAATCTAAAGTTAAAAAACAAGATTGGCTTTATGTTTTCTGTCGGTCAAAGGTAAACAAATAAGGTCGTAGAAAATTCACCACCGAGAAATCAAACACCAGAGACACATTTTATGCATAACAACTCACTACTTGCAAAATATCTGATTATCAGTAAATCACTGTTTTAAGGACGAAATATGACACACTACGACGTTTAAATCATCTATTATAAAAAGTTACCATAAATAAATCATTTTTGATTTATATTAAATAACAGTCTTTGCAGTTTTTGCCTCTTATTTACAACCTCAATATATACACTGCGTTGCTACCGCTGGAAATCCAAGATGGCCGCTATTCACCCCTGAGAAAGCTACCACGAAAAGGTTTTCTACTGTTTCTACTGTGGCCGTACTGACGGGTAAGAACATCCACATGTATATACTTAGATAGATACACTTATAAACACTCACATTATAATATGCATATGTGCAACTTGAAATTTTCTTTTACACTGTGTACTGCATTTTAGTTGGTTGCTATTTTATTTATTTCGTTACTGTTGATCTGCATCTTTTTTAATACAATGTTCATTTAATATGCATTATACTCATTTACATATTAATCTCTAATCAGGTTTTTATATCAATATTTAGTGATTCTTGCACTTGAATACAATTAACAACTTTGAAGTAATTAGTGCCGCATTTTTTAATCGATTCACATTTGTTTTGACACTGTTTGATTGTTATAGCGAATGGTTCTTAAATACTTCACCTTCTCAGCTTCGTGTCGGATATATGTATGTATCTACGCGATTGTGCAATTGTGTGGTATTAATATGTATGTCTCATGTATACCCTTATAGCAGTTATTCTCCGTTGAACAGACCGTCCATATCAACATACATACATAAAAATGAGAATAAATAAATTAGTTTGTGACTTCACCACGGAGAGTGTGAGGTTTTGTTTACGGCACGATTCCGATTACTTTGTTAGTCTTGGACTGAAAACGAATTTTGGTATAAATGGGATATGTGCTGATAGGGGAGCATCTCCGTAGGAGGAATATGTTGTTAACACTTATATTTTTTAAAATGTTCGCTTCTAAAAATTAAAAAAAATTTATGTGCACATGATATTTCACAATGTTTAACTAAATTTTTTCACATTTTTCACTTAGTATTAAAATATACACTTTAAACATTGATATAAGTTCACATTTCATACATATGTATATGAATAATATCTGATTTATATTTAATAAACACAGATAAGTAAAATTATGTTATCTTTATACATTATATAAAAAGTACGTGTCACGTTGTTTGTCCTCGTTGGACTTCTAAGGTACTGAACCGATTTTAGTAAAATTTAGCACACTGTATTCAGTTCAAACCAACTTAGAAGATAGGAAAGTAAAAAGAATTCATAAATAAAAAATACAGTGAAACCTCTATTAAGCGGGAATCTCCATCAAACATGCACATTGTTGATGTTTATTAAGTACAATCTATTAAGCGGACAACTCTATTAACTGGACAGACCAGACATTGAGAAATCAGCTTTAAATTCGTTATTTTTTCCAATGAAATTAATTTGTATAAACATATTCAAAATTAAACCTCAAGTACAATACCTTGGATTCTTATACCGATAAAAACGTTTTCGCCTTTACTCCAAAAAAATAAATTTTCATTTTATTGAATAGATTATTATATAAAGAACGGTATGAAATGTATACCACAGCAACGCTTGGCCGGATCCACTAGTAATTTTATAAAATGTACATATGTATATAATTGTAATAAAATATTTTTTCACAATGTTATAAAAAGTTTTTTATAGTGTTATATAATAATTTGGAATTGCGTTCTACTACTGAAGTACTTTCGCGCAGGACTTCTTTTTATGTTGGCTGCCTTCGGCCGCGCTCTAAAAAAATTACCCTGGTCGAGCCATTCCCCAGGGTGACTGATGTATTTTAGCGTAGTACACCTTTCTCTATTCTTTACACTTTATTACGTAATCTTATACATATATAAAAATGAAACGCCTTTTCTGTACGTCCGCGCATTACGCACGGAAAAACGTGAAAATTTGCACGGGTATTCCTTTAGTCCTCGAGAAGGATCTAACAGCGGACTTTTTTGCAAAATCACCCTCGATTTTGCAATTTATGTCTTCTATTTATATTTATATATTATATTTATAACTCAAGAACGGCCGAAAAAATGGCTAAAAATTTGTGATGAGGTATGTTGGAACCTTGGGACTGGCATAGGCTACTTTCTATCATTTTATGTTAAAAGTCACAACAATTCCTAAATAAAAAGATTATATTTCAAAACATAAGCTTGTGTTCAATATTCATGTAAGAATCGTTTGAACATTTTTTCTTCAAAAATACAAAGTAAAATCACCCAGCTACTGGCCTGGGTGGCCCATTCAGCTAATACCAAAAATGGGCAAATGGGGTTGGTGATGCGAATATATAGCATATCCCTCCCAAACGTCAACCTCACCTTCGCGCGGTACCCCCTCTTCACTACGAACGAGCCTCTGACGACCGAGTAAAGGCGGTATAACCTTAGCACCTGCGAGGAGGAAACTCCTAAGCCATTGCCTGCCTAGAGGCGAAACTGGCAGCCCCGAAACTAGGCTCGGATGCAGAAGGCTAATCAACTACACATCTCAAACCCTCTGATTACCGAAACCGAGGTAAACAAAGTTAAGATTAAGCACGATAAATTAATGATGTCCTTCAGCATGAAAAATGGATTACAAACAGGGACCTGGAATGTACGCTCATTGTTAGAACCAATTAAACTACCGCAACTTTGTAAAGAATTTATACACTAGAAACTCATTCTTCTTGATCTTTGCGAGGTTAGATGCGCCGACACGAGCGAAATTACAACAACTTCTGGCGAAACGTTCCCTTATGGTCACGAGGAATAAACGTGGAACTGATATTGCAAGTGACCATCATCTTCTAATTGTGTCAGTCAGACTCAAAGTGGCTCAAATTCTTCTTCTTTATTGGCGTACACACTGCTTACTCTATTGTAGCCGAGTTAACAACAGCGTGCCAGTCGTTTCTTCTTTTCGCTACGTGGCGCCAATTGGATATTCCAAGCGAAGCCAGGTCCTTCTCCACTTGGTCCTTGCAACGGAGTGGAGGTCTTCCTCTTTCTCTGCTTCCCCCGGCGGGTACTGCGTCGAATACTTTCAGAGCTGGAGTGTTTTCGTCCATTCGGACAGCATGACCTACTAGCGTAGCCGCTGTCTTTTAATTCGCTGAACTATGTCAATGTCGTCATATATCTCATACATCTCATCGTTCCATCGAATGCGGTATTCGCCGTGGCCAACGCGCAAAGGACCATTAATCTTTCGCAGAACTTTTCTCTCGACTCTGGCTGCAGTTAGCGACTCGCAAAAGAAGATACAGAAAAAATTCGACGTAGAGAAAGTAAAAGACGACTCTACTTGCGCAAGGTTTATCGAATCTCTGAATGCATCTGTCGAAACAGAACACACTCTGACTAACGACTGGAATAGTATAAAACAAACTTTCCCAAAAGCAGTGGAAGATTGTATTGGATTCAAAGAATATAAACGAAAATCATGGATTTCAAAATCCACATGGTGGTTAATAAACGAGCGCAGAGAAATAAAATTTAGTTAAATTCTGCTAAGACGAGATCCGCCAAGGCGGCACTACACCACACTTACAGCAAAACCGACAAGCTGATAAAGAAAAGCGCTAGAACGGATAAACGAATCTGGATTGACAATTTAGCTAGAAAAGCGAAGGAGGCCGCCGAACCGTACCGCACTCGTGACCTGTATCAAACGATACGGCAACTGACAAACGCAACACTCAAAACCACCAAACCGCTCAAAGATGAAAATGGCAAACTGACAACGGCCAAAGATAAGCAGACTACCATCTGGGAGCGTTATTATGAAAAATTCTTCTTCTTCTTAATTGGCGTAGACACCGCTTACGCGATTATAGCCGAGTTAACAACAGCGCGCCAGTCGTTTCTTCTTTTCGCCATCTGGCGCCAATTGGATATTCCAAGTGAAGCCAGGTCCTTCTCCACTTGGTCCTTCCAACGGAGTGGAGGTCTTCCTCTTCCTCTGGTTCCCCCGGCGGGTG